>NW_027176528.1:1591205-1681205 GCF_023349555.1 Cebidichthys violaceus | reverse complement strand
AAACCACGGACACAAATTTAGATCATAACATATCATATGAACCGTTGATCTTATATTCTTACTGGAACACAGGGCCTGTGTTCTGCTCAACACATTGTCGGAGGGCTTGTTCTCTCAATGAGCTCCTCCACCCTACGGACCCCAATGCAACGGCACTGACTGCATTGTCTATATTTATGCATTTGCTAGCTGTACACACACACACACACACACACACACACACACACACACACACACAAAATAACACCTGGTGGTAGGACACAGGCCAGGGAACTGGATCAAAGGAGAAAAGGAGACAAGCAAAAGCGATGCGTCTCTATCTGCTCATTTAGTCGAGCAAGACGTAGTGACCTGACAGTGTTCATCGCCTTAAAATAATTGTGAACCCGGATCTGGTTTGCGTGACAGAGAGCCCAACATAGCCAGACATTTGTTATTCTAACGTCTTAATGATTTCGCTTTTCAAGCCGCACTAGACCGCAGTCCCTCCCGGTGCCGAGGTGACAGATGGCTGGCCCGGCCGGGGGTCCCTCCTTCCTGCAAGTTATAGATGGACACCTTGTCTGAGACCCACACACACACATACACACACACAGTCGCACACACAAGGAGAAAAAGGCAATTAGGGCCAGTACGGAGGGGAGGAAAAAATAGAAGCTTGATGATGATGGAGTTTTACGTTCCACGCCTTGTGTCCTGAACATTTTCCTGCACAAAGGGACAAGTTGTGGTTTTTCCAAGGGCAAACATGAGGAAGATAAATTAGACTGACTTGTGCGTATCACCAGAAATCAGTCCATTTAAAGGATTTGGGGCATTTCATCTTACGTGTACATACTGTGGGTCACTGACACACATGGTTTAAATTCATGGATATATGTCAAAAGCTTACAACAGGAAATGATTAACCCATTACTCCATAAGAAAAAAAACACTGCCTGTGAGATTCTGGGGAGAAAAAATGTATTTGACATACGGTCATGTACAGTGCTGTGAAAAAGTATTTCTCCCTTAATAAATTAAATCATCATTTAAAAACTGCATTTTGTATTTACTCGGGTTATCTTTGTCTAATATCAAAATTAGTTTGATGATCTGAAACATTTAAGTGTGACAAATATGCAAAAAAAATAAGAAACCAGGAAGGGGGCAAATACTTTTTCACAGCACTGTATGTCTGCTGGGAAGACGTCAGCAGAGAGAACTGGGAGTTCTGATCCTGGAAACACGGCAAAATGATTTAGCTAAATCAACATCTAATGATTTTGTTAATTTTGAATCTCCCTTTAAAGTGTCTATCGATGATGTCAGTGTCGATCATTTGGATAGTACTGTAAGAGTATTGGACCAGTCACACAAAGGGCATAATCACAGTTACAATGTCCAGTGTCAATTTGTCTATGGCTCTGTGGATGGCAACCTGGACGGCCCACAACAACTGAAGCATCTGGTACAGATATGTTACTTTTCCCCTTCAGGGTGAATTGTATTCACTTTGGTGATTCTTTTACTTTTCATCCTGCTCCATTATCAGGTCAACATTTATATCTGTTTAATACTTCGGTTTATGACCAAATTCTTGTCAAAGTAAAGGCAGTACCTGCAGTACCTGGGTTTAGTACAGATTAGCATGCTAACATGTTAAAGTTAGCATGTTAAACAACTTAGTTTAACAGTTAAACTAAGATTGTAAACATGATATACGTTGCACCTGCTAAATTAACATCGCCATTGTGAGAATGTCATCATGCAAGTATTAGCATTTAGCTAATGCAATGCTGTGCCTAAGTACAGCAATCCCAATGTCCCCCCTTACAGACTCACGGTCCGTGAGGGTTTAGGGGTGTCCCACTGTCAGATCATCGAGTGTTTGAGGGCTCTCTCGCAGACATCTTGAGCCCTTTATGAACCCTTTCCGTAAGTCAGCATGGTATGCTGACTTAGCCTAAGGGAATTACCCACAAATCATTGCAATGTGACGTTAAACACGGGGTAACCAGTGGACGCATGGAGACGTTAAAAGAAAAAGGTAAACAAAGAGGACGGCTCACATGTGTTCAGCCTGTCTTATTATATTTACTCAGAAACATTAAGAGTTAAAGATGGAACAAAAAATAAACTTGAAATCAGAGGATATTTATTTATGTATTCATCAAATATTTTATTTTGTCATCAAATATGTTTTGACAAAAACAAGTAAATAGATGATATGAAGTTACCGCTCATCTTGTGAGGAAAGAGCCTGAAGATGTTCAAATCAGGGAGTACAAAGTATAAAATAAATTCCCACAGTTATACATCATATTTGTTGTTGTTTTCATGGCAACGTGATAAGTTGCAGCAAAGTGCTGTCCCATTCATATTTATATAATTTCGAGCCCTTGCGGCCTCTCACACTCAACCACTTACCAGGTGACGTCAATTAAGTCCTTGAGGGTTCAGGCCTTAGGGTTTACGGGGGACATTGGGATTTGGCCTCTGTGTTCCACGCCCCCTTTTCACTTCCTGGATCACCCACACCTGAGACCAAAGTCTGTCAGTGGAGCTGGATACCAACCCCCAGATCCAGAGCTTCTGCCCTCTTTCTCTCTTGGTCTTTGAGCTGTTTGTTTGCTGCTGCTGCTGCTGTGAAGAATTTAAGTTTAGAAAGCATTCCTAGTATGTTTAATAGCACCCCTAGTGGTGGATATCTTATGTCAATGTTTATTTATACGTTTTAAGCCATAGGTATTATTATATAAAATGTCATAACATGTTTAATTGTAGAAGTGTTAAACCATAAAAGCATAACCATTGAATGTATTAAACCAAAGGTATAGTGTTGAGGGACCTTTTGAGAGAGGCTTTTCAGATTCGACAGCGACCATATGGTGATGAGTTTGTAGAGGCCGACTTCAGGAATGTGAGAAGGTGTGAACAGCGGGGGAAGGAGACGTATTGGACAAGCAGAGATGTTAGTGAATACAGCCCTATGGAACGAGGGGGGTTCGCTCCAGATGAGGAGGGGCGGACCAGGCCAAGGAGGTCAGCCGAGAGTGGACACTGTCCGAAACCAGGAAGGGACAGTTGGATTTCAGCCAATCACAAAGCTGATAAATGGACTTTTAAAGTTTCAGGCGGGGACCAGAGAGGTGGGCTGTTGGGTGGGAGCGTGTTAACTCTGATAGTGTACTTCAGTTTGTAACTGTTTTGTACTGTACTGATTAAATATCTTTTGATTTGATTTTAACTTGGATCAGCTGATCTTTTTGGCCCTGCTCTGCTGACAAAAGACGCAGCAGTCTAGGAGACATGCGGCCTCCCTTTGTCTGCGAGAGAGTTGAGACAACCTAACACCGCTGCCGTTAGCGTTGGTACTGCAGAACCTGTGTTTTGATTGTTCCTGAGTACAGGTCTATGAGGTTGCCCTCTGTCCTGGCTGCCTAGTTGGTGGGGAGGTGGTTAGTAGCCAGTCTGGGTAACTTTGGTGAAGCCATGTAGTTCTCTGCCAATTCCTTTTATCATTTTAGTTTTCTCCTGGTTTTGGGGTTGGTTCGGGAGTTTGTTTCTGTAGGCCAGTTGAACTTCTTATTTTCTAGTTCGAGTTGGGTTTCTGTTTATTATTTTGGCCTTAGAGACCCTGATGTCCCTGCTTCCATTTTAGTTGGTTTATTTCTGTTAATCATTACTTTGTCAATAATTGTTATTCCTTAAGTGTTCCAGCTGCCTTATCCTTTGATTTTGTTTCAACTTTTGCCAAGGTTTTTCTATATCTAGTTATGTTACATCCTGCGTACCCCTTGGCACAATAAATAGGCCATGACATAACAATCTAAACATCTCTTGGCAAGAACGCAAATACAATTTTAAACTATTTGAGGAGTTCTCTCTGAGTGCAGTACCTTTTTTGCTAAATCAAACTGCATAAACTTCCAACCCACTATCCTAATAATTATGTTTATATAATAATAATTTGTATGTCCACATGCTTTTTTGAAGAAATCAAATCACTGTTTTAAAATGGCAATTTCATTCAAGACCTGTGCTGTTTTTGAATGTTTGGGAATATGCGATGCATTGGTGACTTGTTCTTCTATCCTAAAAAAAACATCTTGGTAGCATTTCCATCTGTCCTCATTGAAACAACCTCTGAGTTAAACAATGAGGCGAGCTGCTTCTCGTGCCCATCAGAAAACTGGAGTGGAACATGTTCTTTCCCATGAAAAGCAGATGAGAAAAATAAGTAGAATTCAGAATACCAATCATTCAAATCCAAGCAAATCAGGCACATAATAGAGTTATTTTGATAATCAAAACCTGAAGAGGCTATCTCGGACGTTTTCATCAGCGGTGCTCTCCTGCGAGGGGAGTCTCTCCTCTTCCTCCCGCTTCTCTCGTCTCTCTTTGTGTTTCTGCGTTGAACTGAGAGCGGCTCGAAGGCCGACGGATGCATCGGTCTCTGAGCCTGATTGATTAAGAGCCCCAGCCCACAAACTAATTAAAAGGCTTTCTCTCTTGTAAATCTTAATCTAGATCTTGGAATCTTTGAAGTTTCATCAGCAAAACCGTTAACGCTATAATCTGCCCCAACCCTTCGTTATAAATATCGAATATATATATACGTAGAGTTGACTTTATAGGATGTGGAAACGTCATTTCATCAAATAAATCTATTAATCAAGTTAAAAAAAACAAAAAAAACTTGCTTTGCAGGGCACGTTGCATATCAGTCAAGAGGAGGGAAATGAAATGCTTTGATGAAGTTTTTAGCCTCCTGGGGGTGTAAATCAGGCTGGTGCTGACCTGTATATTGGCTCTTTATGCCGTGTTTACGACCGTAGACAAATCAGTTAGCCCCCAGGATATTTACACCGGGTCCCTGACAGCCTCTCTCAGATTCAGTGGTGCTTAAGCTCACTGCAGGACTGCATGATGGTTAACCCACCGCGACTCACACATACGCCCCTCAACACACACATACGCGCCGGCCCTGGGTCCAGTTATTTATGGTATGAGTGTACAGCCACCTTCCGTCCAATTAAAGCTGAGTGCTGGCTTTGTGCAGCCCCTGTTCTTCATTTCTCTCACGGGGGCTCTTGGGAGGTGGGGGGTGGGGGGGGATGGGGTTCCCTCTGACCTGCTCCCTGCAGCCTGAATAGTCAAGTTTAAGGGAAATGCCGGTGGATTTCATCCTTCAAATGTATTCCCTCCCACACCGCTCGACAGATCAATTTGTAGAGTCTGAAGTTAAACCGGATTCATTTTTCGCCCCCGTGGATTTAACTAGTTGTTGACTGTGAGCCTCACGGTTAGAGGCAAGGAAGAGAAGGAAGAGAAGTTTAGAACTCCTACTTCTAGCACTTCTACTAATAATAGAAATGCACACAATACATACTAACACTTTTTCTATTTGATTTTTGATTTCTCATCTGCTTTGTAAACGGATCATATAAAGCCTGTAGAAACTGCCATGCTGCTGATAGAACAATCTCGCCTCGAGGTCCATTTAGTAGCTGTTCGAAAGCTTTTGATCATATTTTTCTTATTTTATTTTATTTTAAATCCCTTATTAGTCCCACAGTGGGTAATTGTTCTCTGTATTTGATCCATCCCTAGTATATTGGGAGCAGTGGGCTGGCCCTGAGAAGGGCCCGGGGAGCAGTTAGAGGTTCAGTGTCTTGCTCAGGGACACTTCGGCACAGGACACATGTAGTAACCGAGGGCAACCCTCTCTACCTCATGTGCCACGGTCGCCTCACGGTCACATGATCTTCGGTCACATGATCTTAGGGAGCAGAGAGATTGTTTAAGGGAGCCTGTTTCATCTGCTGCTTCCAAGAATGACCTTTGACCTTTTGGGTCATCATGGATAACAAGTCCTTAATAAAGTGCTCAGAAATAAGATTTGAACATCTACAATTCCATGAAAACCAAGCAAACTCCATCTGCTGATGACATGTGATATGATTGAAAGTTTTTTCTAAAGCAGAACATCATAAAGCAGCCAGTTTGTAACTATAAAGTATACGGCTGGAATTCTTCTTTTATTTTTTTAATAGCCTGTAAATTCCACGGAAAGACCAAAACCAACAATCCTGTATGACTGAAGACGTTCATCTTTAAAAACTGTATTGTTTGATATTTAAAAAAAAAAAAAAAAGACTCATTGCTTTTCTTGAACAGCTGGGCACTGCAGTTTTTAGCAAACATATTTCAAAGAGGAATTTATTAGGGACTATTTTCAGCAGCGGATTAATACATACTTGAAGCTCTAGTGAGCATTCCGATGTGGGATTGAGTAAAAACAAACAACCTCTCTCTTGCTTCTACTGGACATTCATACAAGTCGCAGATAACAAACAGATGGAATACATGACCCATAAAGAAACCTTCTGCTTTAATCCCATTGGTTATGTTTGAATAATGATATCAGCAGATGTTTTTGTTCTATACTGGTTTATCGGCTCTATTTGTACACCTTTGGGGAAGAAACTGTTTAACTAAAGTCACACTTCAGAGACATCAGCTGCTCCAGCAAAAACAAACCCATGGAAAAATGATTGTTGCTGGTTTTTTATTTGTTATTTTGCTCTGTTTTCTCCTGTTTTTGTTCCAACCAACGTTTGACTTGTAACACTGACTCATATATACTGTGTATATATATATATATATATATATATATATATACGTCATATTATATCATTTGACAACTAACTGGCAACTAAATGAGAATAGAATAGATAAAAATGATATGGTTCTGTTTTGGATAAACAATGTTAAAGGTGAAAGGTTTCATCTCGGAGCAGATTGAAAGGAACGTTTCACACTTCATGAAGGTTGGAGGAGCATGTCGGATTTGCAGTCGATCAGGAAGTGCCTCCACTGGAACCGTAACATTCACAGTATCCCATTCTCTCTGTCTTTCTTGCTTTAACATGCCCTGTGCACTCCTGATTTCACCATCCTTGAGCCTTCACTGTCTGGAGAACAATTCCCCTCTTGTTTGGAGCAGGCAGGCCGTTTGGAGGTGAACGCAGCCAGTCAAGCTTCAGACCATTAAAATCTGCATGATGTCTGCTTTTAAGCTTTAGCGACCGGAAATCCACATAAACAGCGCAGGGCCTGCCTCGCCCTGATGGCCTGTTATGTACAGGGAAACTGACAAAATCTATTACCTACGATGAATACTGCACCATAGCCCAACATAGCTCTAAGACAAACAAAAAAAAGAAAGGAAAAAAGAAGCATGATGGTGATGATGCACACAGGAGCATGGAGGGTCAGAGCCCTGTGGGGAAAAGCTGACACTCCACTTCAAGCTTTTAATGACAATAAATGGGCCGATGGCTCGTCCAATAGGCTTCCTGGCAGCGGGGAGGTGAGAGGTCGTTTCCCTTCATGGAGTGAGGGGGGATTGTCGGACCTATTGCCGAGTGCCCTTACCGCCTGCACATATATCACAGTGACACCCTAAACCAGAGCTGTAGAGCCCCCGGAGGGCAGGACCCACACTGGGAGGATGCTTCAGAGCGCTGAGCATGTCAGCACCATAACCTGGACTCTGGAGGCCTGAGATGGATCTGTGTGTTCCTTCTCTCTTGACTCATGTGCTCCGTTTCCCAGGCTTCCTTTCAAAGTCTTGTTTCGCATGCCTTCTCCGTTTTTCTTTTTCGTCTCGCTTGTTGTGCGTGCCACAGAGACCAGATGGAAGTTTAAAATAGATGGATACCAATCTTTCCTCCGGAGCCATATCTCCTGTTTGCTTTCTCACAAATACGCCTGGACAATTTTTTTGGAAATCAGGAGGTAGAATAAATATCCAGATTATTAGCGTTCCCTGTGTCGCCGTTACCCGCGCACATAAACAGGGCTTTTCCGTTAAAGCCCCACAAACTGCGACACGCGCGTTTACTCAGACCGTAAAGAAAATACACAGCGTTCGCTGGGCCCACTGTTCGTCAAACAATCCCCCCGGTAATCTCCCCGAGTCCATGAGAAGGCGCCAAACATTTCTGTTCCTCCAGGCGTGAGTTCAAACCTTCAGCCCCGGCTAAACTCCGGTGGTCTCGGGTGTCAGAGTCAGAGGGGTGATTACTGCGGGAGCCAGATGAGCCACAAGACATCCCAGCTCTGAAGACGCCATGAATGTCTGAGGAAACATTTTAACAAGGAAAGCATCATTTCATTAATAAATACTATTTGTTATTAAAAGCTTTCCAAATGAAAAGCAGAGCTTATCTATTGTCTCCACACGGCTCTGAACAAGCCTTTATTGTCTGCTCAGGTAGACATCACTCCACTATATGCATATCTATACATAACATATAGTTGTTTGATGCGTTATTGAGCTTCCTTATAGAGAACCTTTACGTTTATTTATTTCAATTTAGCTAATGCCAGGCTTTTTGAGACGCCGGCATTATATGAATATGGATTTTTTTTTATGAAGAATTTTTTTGTATATTTTGAGTGGGCTTCAGTAGTTTCACTGTGTGCCTGTCAACTGCAGAATCGGTGTGTAAGTGTGTGCATACACGTGAGAGAGAGAGAGAGAGAGAGAGAGAGAGAGAGAGAGAGAGAGAGAGAGAGAGAGAGAGAGAGAGAGAGAAAAGTCAGGACAGGCCATCTGACACCTCTCTGGGACACCCACATTATCCATCAATCATATCTGGGAAATGAAATGTCTCTCTTTGCCGCTGTGGTTTAATTTGACACAGTAAGCACACACACACACACACACACACACACACACACACACACACACACACACACACACACACACACGTTTGACCTGAGTTTCCTCATGCTACAATGCTATCTCCTCTCTCACCCTGACTGCATTCTGTCAGTAGCCCGTATCCCACAATCATTCTCTCCATTTTCTCTCTCTCCCTTGTGTGTTATACTGTCTGACAACATTCTCTCCATCCCTGCTCTCTCATCACTCCCTCTTTTTATTTTCATTTCTCCCACCCTTCCCTTCATTTTGTCATTCCTCTTTCTTATCTCCTCTTCCACCTCCTCTTTTTATTTTCATTTTTTTTTTACCTTGACCTCCCATCCACTTGGCACATCTTATTTCTCCTCTCTTCTTTCCTTTTGTCTCCTCTTTACAACTTTTCTCCTTTTCTCTTGACTTTTCCTCAAGGCTTTCTCCCATATGCCCTTTCTCCATTCCTCTCCTCTCTCCTTTCTTTTTCCTATTGTCTCCTTTCCTTTCCTCTTCCTTCCTCCCTCCTCTCCTATTCTTTCCTCTTTCCTCTCCTCTGTCTTTCTCTCCATTCATCCCTCATCTCCTCTTCTTTCCTATCCTTTCCCCTTCATTCCTCATCTCCTTGTCTCGCATTCAGTGAAATGAGCTGTCAAAGCCACAGATGATTGACGAGTCAAGGTGGACCGGACCCCCCCCCCCCCCCCGTTTGTTACTCAGACACTGAGTTTGTGGGTCTGTTTGTGTGTGTGTCAGCAGGGCGGTGGGTAATAACACTGACACAGCAGTCTAAGTACGAAAGGAGACTATCGCCTCGACGACAGCTGATGATTAGATTGCCTGGAGACATTTAAAAAGCGGATGTTGTCCTCAGCAGTTGAGGAAATGATTCTGCCTCTTGTGTATCGCCAAAAGAAACTCCTTGGAAGCGAGAATATAAAAGCGAGCCAATAATTAATTGAGGAAGTAGAGATCGAGGGTAGTGGTGGGGAGGAGGGGGGGATTACAACCAAATGTCACTGACAATTAATTTTCCATTGAACAAAGGCAGAAAATGAAGAGAGGCATAATCTGTTCAAGTCAATCAGATCCCAAATCCCTGTGACAAGCGCTATCTATGATTAAGTGGCTGCCTCGACGCCGAGGTACCTTAATTAATCTATTTTACCTTGTCATCAGTTTTGCTTCCTGCAAGTCGTTAGGAAGGTAGCTTTAATGGAATAACGAGCCGCCGCTTAGTAGATCCCGGCCTTCCATCACCATAAACGTCCGTCACTTCAGAGGGAAACTGAGGAGAGATGTCGCCTCGGTCCAGTCTATCCGCTGGAGTTGGCGAAACGTACAATAACTCATATTTCACTTAACACCACATCACTTTGTCACGGTGATCTTGACTTTTCTAAAAGATGTATCTTTAGTCTCATGGGAGCGTCATTTTCCCAAAAACTATTACTCTCCGGTAAGTTATGTGGTATTTGTTGCGAGGTGTTTGCCCCAGATACGTCATCCCACACATTCCCCCCCCCCCCCACAAAACTCCCAGCTAACTCTGAGGAATCGTCCATTGTGACCATGCGCCATCATTCTTATAGGCTCACAAGCTAGGACGCATTAAGAAAAAAGCAGATTGACCGACCACGTGTTCTCTCACACACACACACACACACACACACACACACACACACACACACACACACACACACACACACACACACATTCAACACCAACACTAATGGTTCTTGTTTGTGTCATGAGAACATGAGGAGGTGACTCAACGGTGCTTCTTCAACTCCCATCTGGAGGCATTTAAACAATAAAACAGTTGAGCAGCAGTGAGAAGAAACCTTTTCCACTCCGAGTTCAGCTTTATTTACCCTGCTTATCTCCCCTCTAGGATCAACACAGCCGGGCCCGGAGCACCACTGTTTATTCCAATGGAGCAAAAGATAATACAGCTCCAGCCATCAAATCCAGAAGCCTGAAGTCATTTGTGTGTGTGTGCGTGCGTGCGTTGGGTGTTGCTAATGGTTTTATAGTCCAAAACCACATGCTTGACTTTTTGGTCAAATCTCTCACCCGCCAAAGTCAGGTAGTGTAGCCCCCCTCCGATTCACAAAACGATTGCGCAGCTTTTGCGGCCGCAGCGCCTTTTTGTTTATAAGACAAAAATAAATTCTCAACGCGCCCGAAAAAGGATGAGATGCGCCCCTAACTGCTCTGCCAGGCAAATAGCGCCTCAGTGCTTTTTGGAATCCAACCTTAACACAGAGTGGATGCAAACGATGCATCTGAATTCGCCCCTTTGTCTTTACACACAGGCCTTTAACCCCTCCTTTGGCATCTTACTGCTTGTGTGTTAACTTTTGTGAGGTGCTCATTGTGTTTCTCAATGTACAAATATTGCTCATGGACTGTTTTAAGTGAACAATGATAATTTTACCGTAACGTTTTCCACTGCTCTCAACAGCTGCAGAGAAAAGGTATAGCGCGCCGTAGCCCGTACGACCGCGTCAGCATTAGCATCGGCTGCTTTGATAAATTAGCTCGGCGGCTAGTTAGATAGCTAATGATGCAAATGTGCTCATTATGTGTAATGGCTCTTGTTGTGGAGTGAAGAGGATCAAGGAATGCATTTGTCACAGTGAAACAAATCACCTTAGAATAACAAGCATGTGTTCAATTTCAGATCCCTCCAAATGAAGTCAGTCAAACTTGACGCCCGCTGACTGTCGTGAAAAATCTGCTGAGAGGATATATTTGGTTTTAAATTGGCTGTAGAATTAAGGCTAGAAGTTGCAAAAATAACTTCACCATTTTTGTTTTTTAAAAAAACACACATTTTGAGTTAAACAATGAATGTGTATGTCAAATCAAATAATGTCAAACAGGTTTGCACTGACTCAGTCATGGGTCCATGTCTTCAGAGGTCTACATGCTCCCTAACAACCGAGACATGACCTGGTACCTGAGTTCTCATTTGAGTAGAGCAGATCTTGGGTCTGTGTGTGAATATGTATAATACCAGAATGGCTCCAAGTAGATTTGCTGTTGGTTCTCAACGTATTCTATTTTGCATCCCCTCTGATACCGTTGTCCTACAGTAAGCTGCTGTGTTGTTTGCATCTGCAGAGAGTAATGTTGGGAGGACTCTCAAGCAACCCTCCCCTGCTAAGTGTGGGCGGAGTTTTCCCGCGGGAAAATAAAAGGTTCCCGTCAAAATAGTGTCTGTATTTCTCGCAGGTGGGGTAGTGAGAAAGAGAGAGAGTGTGTGTGTGTGTGTGTGTGTGTGTGTGTGTGTGTGTGTGTGTGAAATGGGGTGAAACATGGTGGGAGGGAGTAAGAAATACTTTGTCTCAAGTTTTCAAAGAAAGAAATAGTCTAAACTTGACACTTCTGACCACTTATAGTCTCCATTTTCACTGCCGGGTCAAATTGACCCGAACATCATCTCTGTTATAGAAACCCGCAGGGGGTTGTTGCAAATGCATGAATTTTTTTATTTATTTTTTTTAAACGTTGATTACACTAATTAAGGCAAGCAGAAGAAGTTTCATACAGAAAAAGTACTTTAAAATATTTTTTCTAGATTTTCAAACTTTGAAATGGGTCAATTTGACCCGGAACATAAAAGGAGGGTTAAATAGTGGCCTCCAGGGCTAGACAACATTTTTCTTCCGCTCCACTTCACTGGTTCCATACCAACACACCAGTCTTCTTCTGTGTCACACAACCACAAATTGTCTTAATCTATGCTAAAGCACACATCTCTCAAGATAACTCCAGCCTTTAAATCTCTGCCTGCCCAAACAGCAAACGCTCCCTCTGCTCGTCAGGTCCAACCATAACAGAACGTCAGAGAGAGGAGAGTTGAGGGGGGGACGCAGAGAGTTGGAATGGGAGTAAAGAGAAACAACAACAAATAATAGTCATTTGAGTTGCATTGGCAAAAAATCCGCAGTCATATCGCTGACAGCAGTTAGACTAGAAAAAACACGGCAGCCATTGACATCCAGTGATATGCATCTAAGAATCCTCTCTGTCTCTCTCTCCCTGAAGTAACCATTCATAATCTCAGTCTCACATTCTCTGTTCACGTGCAGGATCCTGGAGTTGAGAGTGAACCCGGAAGCACGCAGTGGTCTGTGACTCACCGGCGACGCAGTACAAAATGTTACGGAGGACAAAACACTGAATTCACACAGAGAGAGAGAGAGAGAGAGAGAGAGAGAGAGAGAGAGAGAGAGAGAGAGAGAGAGAGAGAGACAGAGAGAGAGAGAGAGAGAGAGAGGTGAATCAAAGACGTTATATGAAGAGGGAGGAAAGGGAGAAACTTGCGTATCCGAGTTTTTGCTCCTCTATTATTTCACGCCGCGTTGACCTTTGACCCCGACAAATAGCAAACACCGACGATGTGTAATGCAAGTCAAAACACACTCGCGCAGTGCTCTACGTGAGAGCGGCTTCTCCGTCCCGTTACACTCACCTCCTCCTGAATCTGCACGTACACCGGCTACTGAGCCCTCACCGTGGTTTGGACGTCATATGACGGAACAATCCGCTGTATTACTGCGCACTCCTTGAGAGGAGAGTCTCAGCCAGGTAGCCGCTGAAATAATTGGCTCATTCGGGGAACTGATCCCTCTCTGCGGGCTTATTAGGATAGTCCAGAACACGTCTCATTGAACCACGCATCAGCAGTAATTTTGTGCCTCTAAGGCTTATTTCTAGCCAGGCTTATCAGGTGATTATTGATGCATGGTTAAATCTCATTACTGGCCCCTGGCTGTCATCTGACAGTTTGCTAGGCAACGTCTAATTATATTCACCCTTTTCAAAGTCACGATTGTACAATAATTCATAAAACTCAACTTCGCCTAAATCAACAAAACCAAGCAAATGATAAAAAAACAAAAACACACACCTGCGTGAAGATAACATTATTGTGTGTGTGTGTGATGTCGTATCAGATGTGACGGTTTTCTCTTATTGTGGGGAAATGTTGACTTAGTGACGTACGGCCTTTATGTGTGAGTGTGTGTAGGACAGGCCTTCGAAGCCGCTGGCATCATGTGGTTCTGTGGAGGTGAAGGGCGGGGCGAGGTTCTCCGGCACCACTCGGAGCAGCTGTGGGTCGTGGCACTTTTACAACAACACAGGTGATTTGTTTCTCTGTAGGTTTCTTTCGCTTTTCCCCATGCTTTGTCTCTCTCTCTCACTCTCACTCTCAATCTCTCTCTCTCTCGCTCTCTCTCTCACTCTCTCTGTCTCTCTCTCACTCTCTCTGTCTCTCTCTGTCTCTCTCGCCCTCTCTCTCTCTCTCTCGTTCTCTCTGTCTCGCTCTCTCTGTCTCTCTCTCTCTTGCTCTCACTCTATCTCTCTCTCTCTGTCT
Organism: Cebidichthys violaceus; assembly: GCF_023349555.1. Lineage (NCBI taxonomy): Eukaryota > Metazoa > Chordata > Actinopteri > Perciformes > Stichaeidae > Cebidichthys > Cebidichthys violaceus. The sequence continues at coordinate 1,667,127 of NW_027176528.1, read as the reverse complement.
CTTTGTCTCTCTCGTTCTCTCTGTCGCTCTCTCGTTCTCTCTCTGTGTCTCTCTCGCTCTCTCTCTCTCTCTCTCTCTTGCTCTCTCTGTCTCTCTCTGTCTCTCTGTCTCTCTCTCTCTCTGTCTCTCTCTCGCTCTCTCTCTCTCTGTCTCTCTCTCTCTCTTGCTCTCTCTGTCTCTCTGTCTCTCTCTCTGTCTCTCTCTCGCTCTCTCTCTCTCTCTGTCTCTCTCTCTCTCTCTCTCTCGTTCTCTCTGTCTCGCTCTCTCTGTCTCTCTCTCTCTTGCTCTCGCTCTATCTCTCTCTCTCTGTCTCTCTCGTTCTCTCTGTCGCTCTCTCGTTCTCTCTCTGTGTCTCTCTCTGTCTCTCTCTCTCTCTCTCTGTCTCTCTCTCTCTCTTGCTCTCTCTGTCTCTCTCTCTCTCTGTCTCTCTCTCTCTCTTGCTCTCTCTGTCTCTCTCTGTCTCTCTCTGTCTCTCTCTGTCTCTCTCTCTCTGTCTCGCTCTCTCTCTCTCGCTCTCTCTCTCTGTAACTCTCTCTCTCTCTCTCTCTGTGCAGAGTGTGAGAAACATATTCAAGTGATTCTTGTCACAATCTTTACAAAATAATACAAGACATAAATGGAGAAAAAAAACCAAGTAAAGATGAAATTATTCATTGACAATATAAAGCACAGTTAGGCGTCATTATCTCATTTTTTTCTTCTTGGAGAAAACCCAGTCTTTGTTTGTGCCCGAATGTGGCAGTGACACCTGTGTTTAGCAGCAATTATAGAAGTCAGTCCGACCGGCAAACGTGTTTGTGAAATGTCGTCATGCATCCTCTCCAAACATGCGAGTGCTAAAATAATTGGGGCAGTAGTGTTGTGATTTGTAAGTCAAATAGGCGCAATCTTGATTTCTCTCCAGCCTCACTCGGAAGTTTCGTGCACATATTTATTACATTTGAACCGCCTCACATTTCATACTTCTGTGTTTCCATATTTGAGTCAAACACTCTCATCGTGGTTCTCTGCATAGAAGCTGCTGACCTTGGCATGAAGGTCCTGTTCAAACCAGCTCTGCTAGCCAATCAGAACGCTGCCTCACACTGGCAGAGAGCCATCGGTGTGAAAGAAGTGCTGTTGGTCAGCCCCGCTCAACATATTAGATGATGAAACGCATGCTGTAATGTCTGCTGCGCCATAGAAAATGCTGATTGAGGTTGGAAATTATTATGGGTGCGTATTCAGCTTGTAATGCAGCTATTAATGGCTGCTTGTCACTTAGTGTAATAGCAATTACGCCAAAAGAAAACGTGTTGGGTTAAAAAATAAGCCCATTACATTGTGACCACAATACTGGGTCAGAACACATACTGGCTTGTTTTGATTCAAGTAGCTACATTGCTGCTTTTACAGCTGTATATTAATAGAACCGCAGGCTAGGATTGTAGCATATTGTCTATATGACGCTGTATTTATGTGTTTCAAACCAAATGTCATGTAGAGTAACAAAACACAGAAGAGGAAAATGAATATGAATATTAATACAGTCTTTTCAAAATAACCTTCCTTCTTCACAGAAACACAACTTAGTTTAGGCAACAAAACCACTTGGTTAGGTTCAGGAAAAGATTTAGTTTGGGCTTAAAAAACGACCAAAGTGGTCCTACTAAACCCTCTGAGTCCTAAAACCTGTCTATACAAACCCAAATTAGAGCATGTATCAAAGCCGGAAGCTGTAAAAACAGACATAACTGTATTTTTTTTCAACTTCTACTCATCGTCTCTCAATCCTGTCCTGTTGAATTTTTAACTCTGTCCCCTTATCCTCGTGAAATCTCACTAAACCTTTCTTCATCTTTAATCACCGCTTTATTCTGCACATGAATTCTTTTCTTAATGCACTCTCTCTGATCTCTCTACAGTGCCCTTTTATTTATTTATTTTTTTATTTTATTTCACCAATGATGAATACAGATTCTAAATGTAGCACACAGAGGAGCTCTGTTCAATGTTTTAAGGTAAAAGCCAGACTGGATGAAAAGTGGATGTCCATGCTTTACATGCATGTTGGTATGATTGTCAGCTTGCATCATTAGGTGAGGAAATTAAATTTGGTGACAGACAGTACTGCACTACTAAACTGCATGTTATCATGTTATCAGGCTGTAAGCTTTCATCGTCATGTAGCTAAATCACATCACTGCAACATCAGACATGCATTATTCAGACATGACAGCATGCATTTAGATCCAAACCCATTCACATTTGTTGTATTCAGGTGGACTCAAAACCTGGAGGAATAAACCATCCGCGTGGTTTTATGGTCCCCATGTTGGTTTTATTTATTCATTCATGTTCTATCTGCTGCTGTCCCCCCCCCCCCCCCCCTCCCCCTCCCAGTGTAAAGAACTCTGTAAGTACCCTTAATGCACTAAAGGCTGTGTGGGAAGACAAAAGCATGTGTTCTTCAGTCTGAAATCAGAAAACAATGACCCTTTTATGTTTACGTCATTATGTATGATTAAGTCTACAACGGGTGATTACCAGAAAACGTCTCATCCTCGACAACAGCAACAAAATGGAGCAATAAAACTTCATGATTCATTTGGCATTGAACAAGTAAAATCCTGCTTGTTAAATGTGAATGTGATTTGCTGCTTTTGTTCACTGCTCATGATGACTGCAGTCACACAGAGGGAGACGGGACAACAGATGAACACAAGAATTAATCATTTGATATTCATTCAAATCACCATTGAACGTAATCTGCGTGTTTTTGTGAAAGGAGGGAAAACCCCGTGCAGAATGGAGGAGAGCATGCCGACTCCAAACAGTGCTGACCACTGAGTCTCTATGCTGCCGTAATGGAACATGGGCTTCATATATGCATATGAGGGACACATGAGTCCAGTGTCCACGGAGCTGCAGGCAGGTGGGGGACAGTCTTAGTGGAGGAAGTCGGTTCACTCTTTATATAAGTGTTGAGTTTATACCTTTTTTTTTTGTACAAACTATGACTGTATGGGTAAGCTGTTTTATTGTGTGTTATGTTAGACATTTAAAGAATTGACACACTACAACATGCTGGAATTATCTAATAACTAGGAAATGTGTTTACATTTTAGACCGTAATTGTAAGGTTGTGTCGAGGCGATCCCTGTGGACAGAAGCAGTAGTGTTTCTGTGCACCAGAGTCCCTTTAGAAAACCTCTCGTTACTGCAGCAGGCTCTGACAGTCGGCCCCTGCACGGCCCTCGCCTCCGTATTGCTGGCCGCTGACCTGGGCCTCCAGCAGCAGCCCACATACACCACAAAAAAACATTCCTGCTCCCGAACGTAATGTCAATTATTGAACCTCTTTCCACCAGGATGCGTACACATGCACAACTTGCTAATTATCTATGACTGTACAGCTCTTCTCATTTAACCAGCCGACATCCATTTTCCGTTTGATCGGTCCGATCCCTCGGACGTTCGAACCTCCGCCCTTGAGTCTGTTCCAGCAGAAGCGAAGGCCAACGGCGACCCGTTTCTTATTAACTTCTGCCTACTAATGAATTTGAAGGACGCCATGTATCAGCCCATTAGCTAAAAAGTCATTCACGGTGCGTCTGCTCTGCGCAAACACTCACTCTCGTCATTGTTCGTTCACGTTTTGTGTACCTAATGAGGAAGAGCTCAATTATAGTAAAAAAAAATGTATTATTAAATATTATCTACCATGTTCGACTGAATCGCTCTCTACCCCTCGCTCTCCGTAAAGACGCTTAAACTGCAGATGTGTCAGTGATGCCTTGACCCTGTCGTGTCCTCTGCTCTTCACCTGCCAACACCCGACTTCCTTTTGCTTTCCCTCACCCCTCCATGTCCATCTCGTCGACATTTTCATTTCAAAATGAACCCCTAACAAAAAAAGCTATCAACTCCTTAAGCATCCAGCAAGAATGACTTGTCAAAGATTGATACCCCCGTGCCCCGTAATCAGTGGGCAGAGGGGGAATGAGATGGAAAGCGCTTCCGCTCTCCCTCGTCTTCGCTCCTTCGTCTCCGTTGTTGTCTCTCAGATCTGGGTAAACGAGGCGGTGATAGATTGAGGTTGTCATTCCCTAAGAGGAGCCCTGGCTTTGCATATTACCCCTTTTCTCCATCACTCTGATGAAAACACCGGGGAGATACCTGGGCCACTATTGATATCTACACCCCAGAGCGCTGCGATATCTTTATCCATCATGCAGCCTCCTTTCACGTGCCCATAAATGTGTCTCGTGTGGCTGCACATAGCACCCCATCCCAGGCAGTTCCCTGTACATATGGTGGAAATATGCTAAGTCAAACCTCATTCTCCTTCCACGGAATATACCTTTAGGGTCAAAGTGAGATCTGCAATTTGTGAAATATTGCTAGAATACCAGATATAGCTAGTCTGAGCTGTTTATGGTCAAGGGCATTTGGTATACAATATGGGTGTAACGACATGATGTATATTTACAACCTGTAAAAGCAGTTTAAACAGAAGCCACCGCAAGTTCAAGGTGACGATAATTGTGCTTTTGGTAAAGGTCACAAAATCCAAACTTTAAATTGATTGTGGCCAAAAATAAGCTTTATTAATTTGATAGCTAATGAGGAAATTAGCCTTTGGGTAAATATTAATTTGTTGTTGGTCAACTGTTAATGAACATTAGGCTGCCGGGAATTCTGGTTTCCATGGCAAATGACATGAGTAGAAGAAGGTCACCTCAGGATAGCAATTAGTGTCTGATTCAGCCTGAAAGGTCCCTGTTGTTGTGTGTCCAATCCCGCTTTGTGACCCCCGTCACTTAAACACTAGTCGAGTGTGTCTCCGTCTCTTTGTCCCGTCATTTTTCAGTGAACCTCTAGGGGTCTCATGTATAAAACGGCGCATAGGATCCAAGTGTTTGCATAGGTACGTACGCCAAAGAAAATATTCTGATTTAAAATACTGCGTACGCCTGCCAGTGCTCAGTTTCCTTTGATAAAGCCCAACTTGTAAATGTACAGACATGGATCAGCCTCACATCGTGACCTCTACACGCCCACATTCAACCATACATGGTCAATTCAAAGTGCCTCATGAATGTCAATGCATAGAGCCTGCTGATCAGTGGTTCTTTATGGTGAATGAAGGCAACGAGAGGAAGACCAAGTCCCTGAAAACAAGTTGCCTCCTAGTTCTTCCATTCACGTGGTTCTCGCAGTGTACCCATAATGCAGCATTACGTTACATTACATGTATAGTCATATATATGTATATATATACTGTATATGTTTAAAGCAATCAGAGTGAGTACTTTCAAAACGAGTGTGTCAATCAGTAATATAACCCATCACAGGTATCGTTTGAAAATGGAAGTTTGATAATTGAACACAATTTATCTATGGAGTTTTGTTTTGGCAAAGATTTACGATTAGAAGTCATAGTGAGGATATGGAGTGATTCATTGGCTTTATTTCAGCACTTTGCATATTTACACAATCCATACTTGCGGATGGTGAATATGTGCCGGTTGAGGTGCCTGGAAGTGTGTGGTGCACCGCAGCGATAGCTGTTGTCAGTTAGTCTATGTATACAGTATACTGTATCTCTCTCTATAAACCATAAATGAATCAATAAAGTCCACTGCAGCGGTTTTACAAAAAAAAAACTAACTAAGAAATAGAATCGTACTTGGTGATATAAGCACAGTATTAGAAGATATTATTGAAAACTATTGACGCCCTGTAATTCTATAAATGTTTTTTTGATGTAATCTAAGATGTCGACAACCAATGATGATGATTTCATCATCTGGGGCTTCTTGCATCTTGCTTTAATCATATTCCTCACAGTGAGTGTGTTCCTATCCTTTGATTTACTTTGTGATTCAGAGTACATTCTTAGAGAACTCATAGAAGTGGGGTTACATCAAGGTAAACTTCCCCTGGAGGTCAGCTAAGGCGCTGCTATGGCAGCTATGTGCGTAGTATGGTGCCATGCAATTTTTACGAAGACCCAAATGTCCAATTAGACCGAAAGCCTATTTGTCCGACAGCCCATTATCCCAAATATTTGGATTCTATTGTTTTTTGTACTTCTGTTAATGCACAATAATGTTCCTTCGGGATTAATAAAGTTCTATCTTATTTTATATCGAGCGTTCGTCCAGGAGGCTGCTGTTCTTTGTCACATAATAGTGATGTGTGTCACTCAGATCCCCGGGCTTTTTGAATTAGAATCACTAACATCTACTGAGGAATGGACCATAAACTAGACCTTTCAACAAACACTAGTTCACTCCGTCATTTACTCCAAGGGGAAAGCTCCAGCACTACTTGTAGTTTTGAGACAAATATCTTGTTTAAACGGACATGTTCCAGCCTTCAGCCTTCAGCAGGGTGATCAAAAAACACTTTGAAAGCCCATTTAAAAAAAAAAAAAAAAGTGGACTTTGAAAGTGTTTGAGAGTGTTGTTTGATGACCCTGATAAAAGCCACTTCCCAAAAATGTGTTGGTTTTAACAATCATGTGTTCTATAGACTTTAAGTGTCGCTGCAGTTTTACCCATTCAAGATTGCTTAGATAGATCATTTTACATTTCACAATCCATTTCAGAAGTGTAGCACTTTCCTTCTTCATTCAGTTTACAGCTCACTCTGCAGCACTTGAAAACACTAAGCCAATGGGCAATATCCCATGTTTGGATCCAAAAGCTGACTCTAAATGACAGAGTGGGTATAGTGTTGTATTTTTTCGCTGATGATGATATATTGTTGCAGTTATTCTGTAGAGTAGCGCTGCATTAGTCCCACCCTGTTCCTGGATCGACCTCTGTTTATGTTTTTGGTCCTTGGGCTAAAAAAAAAAAACAGCTTACAGTGATAGCTACAGAATACCAACTATATCAGACACAAACCATGGAACCGTAGAGGAGGAACTATCTCTGACAAACGTGAGATCATCAGCAATGACTTCTGAGGTCAAGAGGAGAGTTGATCAAATGACAGGATAGTGGAAAGATAAGGGTAATTTTCAGAATCCGCCTGATCGAGAATCGCCCCCTCACCGGAAAGGAGGGGTTTGTGTGTGTCCTGGTGACCCTGGGAGCTATGCTGGCGGGGCAATAGCTCCTGATAGAGTCTCCCGAGGAAAATTGGTCCAATAGGAGGGGCCAGACTAGTCTGGTGGCCAGGCCTTCACAACAGCACTACATAGAGCCTTTGCAGTGTGGGCTCACCATCCGCAGGGGACGGGGACCTAGGCATGCTCTTCAGGCATGTCCAACTGGTAGCAGACTCCGGGTCGACTCAGAACAAGCTGGAGGGATTTATATACCTCTCATCCCTTCTAGTAGTCTCGTGGTCTCATCGAGCTTGGGAACGCTTCGGGACCCCACAGGAGGAGCTGGACAACGTTGCTGGGAAAGGACGACGTCTGGACTACCTTTCTCAGCCTGCTGCCTCTGAAAACCCAGCCCCAGATAAGCGACCGTAAATGGATGGGTGGGTGGATGGATGGTATCAGCCAACAATGGCATAATAGTGTGCACTTCCTCTCCCCTGCATCGTTCATTTCCATACCACCCACCACCATCAGCACCACAGGGCAAAGGTACACAAACAGAGAGGAACAGAAGCATTTCGGAATCAGCGGCGACAGTCAAAACAAATGAGGGGGATAAATGGAGCAGATGTTTTCTATTTTGCTAAATACCCCTTTTCATATAGGCGGTAAAAAAAAATAATAAAGGGACACAATTAGTGAAGCACTCACTTAAAAAAAAAAAAATTCTTTCTCTCGTTCTAGCTATGTCTCGGTGGGCTAATTATAAGCGATCTGTACAGAGAGACAGAGAGAAAAACACCGAGTGGAAACCTGTAAAGGGAGGTCAGATGAGGTCGCTCCATCTGCAAGTGAAAGTAGCTGTTGTGAGGGAAGAGGCTGTGCAGCTACCCGGAGAGTGACCAACGGCTGCAGCGCAAGGTGAATATGAAAAAGAAAGAGATGCCATTTTGATTTATATAATCATTCTAACTGTCGACGGCTAATTTTGGCTAACCCTTAAGCCCTCTTTCCTCGCTACATTAAAGGACACTATTGTGAAGCAAGCGCCTTTAACGTGTTTAACAATGCGTTAAATGACATGATTAAGCGGCTGAATTAGACGGGGGAAGCTTTTCCACCACCGTGTCAAGCACAAAGTCAGGCCTGACAGGTAGCACAGACGTCCACAAAGAGCAGCAAACAACAACGTGTCAAGTAGACACAAACTCCGGACTGTTTTTATGAAACTATACACAGTTGTCAGCCATCAGAAATAGTGTTCTGATGTTATCGAGTGTGTGGGTCACTTTGAAGGAGTCATGTCAATAACTCAGTTGAGCGTGCTTCATTCTTGACCTTGAAATCAGTATGCCATAAAATAACCTCCAATGGGAGGTTTATACACTTTTTTATGAGATTTTCCGCATCTCATGAGTATTTTATCAGCAAGCTTTGTAAAGCAACTGACTTAATCATTTCTGACATTGATAACAAAATGTTTCTTTTTTTTTAACTAATGCTAGCGGCATTATTCCATAGAGGGTGTTGTTGGCCAGCCAGTCTATACCACTTTGGTGCCGACTGAAATATCTAATTAACTATTTGATGGACTGCTATGACATTTTGTATGGACATTCATGATCAGCAGAGAATAAAATACTATTGACTTTGGTGATCCCTACTATAAGGATTTGAGTCTCAAATGTGTGTGTGTGTTTTAGTAAAATGTCACAACAACAATGAGATGGATTGCTATGTAATTTGATACATAACTGTATGGCCCCCATCTTGATAAATTGTAAGAACTTTGAAGTTCACTTAACGTTTGCGTTTGTCCAGCACTTTGGTTTATGACCAAATACCTGCAAAACTGATGACATTGCACATCAGCCTCAGCTGTTAAGTGATAATTAGCAACATGCTAAAATGCTAAATGAAATTGATGAAAACAGTAAAAAAAAAAGATACCTGTTTAACATCGTCGTGTTAGCATTGTGAGCATGTCAGCATGCTGACGGCAACATTTAGCTCAAGCATCACTGTGATGATGCTAGCTTGGCTGTAGACTCTTTGTCTTGATTGAAGCAGAGATCCAGGCTGGATTACCTGCTGGGCAAACAGCTAGCTGCCAACCCTCAGCGTTTCAGTCTGCTTCAAACATTTCTGAATTTTGACAATCTGACAACCATGACACAGCGATTGGCCAGGTGTGAAGGTGAGAAAGTGAGTTTGAACTTCTCTCTCAAGCTCTCCTTTTCCTCATCACTACTTTCCCATGCTGACTTTGGTTTAAGACACTTTGTACAGACAAGTTTGTTTTAAGCATACTGAACTCATGTAGGGGCCTCAAAATCCACTGCTTTACTCTGTGGCAAGTACTCCGTCGTAATTTCATTAATTGCAAATTAGTGTGGTGTTATGCATCACTTAAACACAATAACAACTGAAATGGTAAGGGCCTTAAATGCAAATACAGCTTAATACAATTTGCGTTTAATTTTCAACTCTGGCCATCAGATCGATCAGTTGTGATAATATTGCAATTACCTTGCTGAGTACAATATTATCATAACTGCTAGAACTGATTACCTCAGCTAAGGAAATGAAAAGCTATAATGTAAGAAACTGTAGTTTTTTTTCTTTTAAGGGGGCTTCCATAGGTTTACCTAATCTTGAGGAATTCTCTCGTAGGGAGGCCATGTGTGAAGCGATAGTATTAACACGATTTAATATGATCCTTTCACTGTATGGGGGGAGGGAGGAGGAGGATTTATAGCCCATAGCTCATTTTTGGCCCCGGAAGCCAAAGCTGAGCTGGGATGCACATTTTGCATGTTGAGAACTGCTTAATGTGTCAATTATATAACCTAAAAAAAAATGGGAAAACTGGCGGGAGACTCCAGCAAGCTCAGGTCCAATGCCCCTGGGAGATGCTTGGGATGGACTCAATAGTTCCATTTTCCAAGAAAAAAGAAGAGACCTTAGGGAGAGCAGCAGAGGAGGATCCCTCTATCAGGATGGACAGAAGTGTGATAGATGTCATGTGTACAGAATGAATAACATAACAGAGTTACAACACATTCAATGCATATGACAGAACCACGGCAGGAGGCTAGACCAGGGTCCAGGTATAACCAGGATCCACGGAAACCTGCGAGGCGAGAAAGCACAGAGACTCCGCTGAAGAAGCAAAGTCAGTAATGTGCTTAAGTTTGTAAGACTGCAACTTTGCTTCCTGGTCTGAACTCTGGGTTGTTACGGATTAGGTCTGCAAAGAAACTGGGTCAGATTTATAGAAATGAGATCCGTTCCATCCAAAGTGGGGTGAATGCCGTCACTCCTAAGCAGAAAGTCTGCCAATTATCTACGAAGCCCACAATGTTTGCTGGACACCACCACGACAACCAGCGGTGGAACGATGACATGCATACATTTCATCATCGGTTAGGTTTGGGAGGGCAGACAGGCCACAAAGTCCAGCTCAGCTAACATCCCGGCCACGTCAGCTGATAACATCTCGAGCTGATGGATCAGCTGATTCCCGTCTATGTAACCAATTGGCAAATTCTCACACAGGGCACCTATTTAAGCTGCATTAGCCTGCCTACCCTTGTTGCTTCCTCTGTCAATGTCATGTCAATGTCATTTATGTTGTCATTGATGCCGGCTCTGTTCTGTACCTTTGGGCTTTCCATGTGTGCATGAGGAAGGACAGAGAGGTGTGCTCCATAGCGCCAAACATATATATTACTGTGAATATAAATACAAGTTTTCTTTGACTAAAGGGCTCCTGACTGAACTGTTGTAGACTTGTTCTACTAACTTGTACTAATACAGGTGGGTGGAACTGTTCCCCTTAAGAAACTCAACTGCAAAACCTACATCTCAAGTTTTGGTGAGAAACATCTTGCCCCGATGGGACCTTCCTGATTTCCTTCCGTCTTGTGACTTCCGTGAGTGATAGTTCATCTTTCATCTCAGCTTTTAATTTGTGTCAACGTGTGACACAAATTACCATCTGCCTATCTTTCTCGGACCAGCCCCACAGAGAGAGTGAACTGCCCCTTAGAAACCATGATCGCCTCCGCATCAGAATCAAGCATAAGCATTTCGGCATGTGATTAGGAGCCCACAACTACAATTTGCCTCGAGGGGCTTTACAATCTGTACAGCATACAACACCCTCTCCCACCCATGCTATGGTTAAAGAATAACTCCCCAAAGTAAAACAAATCCCAAAAATGGAAGAAACATCAGGAAGAGCAAGAGAAGAGAGATCTCTCTCCCAGGACGGACAGACGTGCTGCAAGACGTTCCGTGATGTTGTGTCGACAGAATAGACCAAGATAATAAAATCACAACATAGACAATCCATATGACCAAACTATACATATGTTGTATGATAAAGATGGATCCAGGAGGATGTCAAGCAGCTCCGAGGTGTTGCCACCTGACCTCCGCTCCACCATGATACCAGGAAAGAGGAAATGCCAGTGGTCACATATTTTATTGTTGCCTTCTGTTGTGGGAATCATATTGCTTACTTCAGCAGTACTACATGTGCTTCATATTTTAGTCTCTCTGAACATTTTACATGAGTCATTTAAAAAACTAAAAATTATTTCATTTCAGTTCAGTTCAAATTAGGTTGATTCACAAACAGTTGATACATATATACAGTATATATATATATATATATATATATATATATATATAGAGAGAGAGAGAGAGAGAGAAATTTTGTCGTTGTTTGTTTTTTGTTTGCTGTCTGTAGGAAATAAATGAAAAGGTGATAAACTGCACTTGAAAAATGGTGTAAGATGAGTGTAAGAGTTGTCTGTGTGTGTAATTTAAAGGAGTAATGGAGGTGAATGAGGCAAACCCACAGAGCTTTGGCTGTAGCCACCAAACAGTGTTGATGTGGGTGCTATATCATTACACTATATGATTACAGCAAAGGCAAAGCGAGCTGTTTTGGTTAACGTAGCTGCCAGTGTGACTTATTGCTGGGGAAAATTTTCTGCATGAATGATGTTCCTAAATCCGACCAATTTGAGGTGCCATCACTTAGATAGAACCCTTTTTTTTTTCTGGAGCATATGTGAGCTGCCATTTTAAATTTGAACTTCGCCAGAGCCGTTGCTGACTCACCAATCCTTGCTGGAGCAGAACGTGTACGCAGGGTTCAAAGCAGGAAGCGGCTCCACGTCAAGACCCACAAACTCTGTCGAAGGCCAGGAGCTGGCAGTGTCTGTTTGAATAACAAGCCCAACCCTGTTTGACCCTCCAACTCCCTGGCGTGCAACTTCTTACCTCATTTCTGACACCTCGTTGGTCCACCCTCTTCCAGACATGGAGAAGAATGCTCACATAGCGGAAAACACTCTCACAAAGGTCATCCAACCTTTTTTAAGTCTACCCTCTGATAGTGGGCTGTAGTGAAATGACTTCCCCTTGTTTGTTATCTTACAGAAAGGATATAAAGGAACATATTTGGCACACACAGTTATGAGAGCACTGCTCTGAAAAAAAAGTCTCTTTATCTCTCTGCAGCAGTTCTGGGCCAAACTCTCCGGTCCAGGCTGCATGGCAGAGGTAGCTTCTGCCCAGCTGGAATAATAAGGGCCTGGATGACACTTCCTCCATAAACAACAGTGGGGCGAGGTCGTGAAGAGGGGGGGGGGGTTGGGGGGGGGTCGGCAAGCCTGGCTAGTAGGCCTGCCCGTGACATGGAGTGCCACTCACAAACAAAAGGTGGAAGGAGGGACGAGAACAGAAGGGCTGTTGGCACCACTTGAAACACACTCCTCGCGCAATGTGTCAGTCGCTGTCAAAAGAACGCCCCCTTTCTCTTGAGCTGCAATGAGCCAGAGAGGCCAACGTGTGTGTATATATCGAGTCATTTATTTATAGTTAGTTTCAGCCTTACTTTGGACTTTGACTGAGAATGTAGAAAGGTTAGGAGTAATTTATATAGTAAGCATGAGGAGACTTCATTAATACCAATGAGGAGTCTTGCTTCTGCATTTTAAAGTAGAAGCAAGTGAGCTAGGGATGACTGACTGACTTCCACATAAAGCGAGTTAATGAGCTTGTCAAAAATGACTTGATTTGAGGGCAGAGGCCTTGGAATATCACTACATCACAAATGGATTTAGTGGGACTGACGATAAGGACCGCTGTCCTACTCTCATAGCTGGAGAATGATTTTGCCCAGCCGACATTTTGCATCTTCCAGGCAAAAAAAGATACGGAAGATCATGTCACTCGGTTTTTAGGACAGATATAGCTGCATGTCGTCAGCGTAGCAATTCTAAAAATAAAACCGAGCCAGTCAGTGGAAGCATATAATGCTACTAAAAAAGGACCTATCCTCGGGACAAACCACACAAGATGGAAGCAGAATGCGATGAAAATGTATCAATCCTGACGGAAACAGATCTGGCCTTACCTTACTTTACCTTACGAAATGTTAGGCTCACGAAACATTCGATTTCCAGATTCCACCACGAGGCGTGTTGAGGAAATTATTTTAACACAGGTAGGACATGTCACAGGACTGTGTTCACTGATCGGCTACGAGTACTCTCTGGTCACACTTCACCGCTAACAGTTAAACTATCCCCAACTTTTAGTTGTCCCGCACTTTGCTGCAGAGAATCAAAATGGCTGCAGCTCACTGCGCTCAGAGCAGCAGTCGTAACTTTTCACAGACATTGGCATGGCAGCTCACCATTCCACTTGCACCGATATTCACGGCATGGCTTTGTTTATACTCACGCTTCGTGCCACAGCGCAAGCCTCAGCAGATGGCGCGCAAGCTCCGAGCATGTACTGAGCCGTTTAAACTTTCAAACTCCAGAGGGCGTACAAACAAAATGAAATGTGAAGATTCAAAAAGACAACAAGTGTAACCCATAGACTGTAGCAGTAACTGGTAAAAACCCATAAACCAACCTCCACAATGCTGAGGAAGGATTGTTATTATCTGTAAACTCATACCTCATATTCATGGACTACTGTATTGCCTTTGTACAAGCCCTGTAAAGAAAAAGTTAACTATTAGATGCATTAAAAAAGAAACAAAGCTTGAATATCCTGCAAGACAACTTGATTTGGCTGCAAGATATCGACAGCGTCTAACATTGAATTGGCCCTCTTTGTATAATCCCTCGACATGTAAATAGTGCTTTTATCAGTGAACTATTTGTGACAGTCACTAGATTGTGCAAATATGTTTTGAAGGAATATGTATATGTATGGACTAGTATGTTTATGTGTAGAAGGGAGACAGAGAAACACATTCATGACTTGACAAAACATGTTTGTATGCATTTCTATGGGAGACAGTAAGAACGTGGCGTAAAAGGAATGGGAAATGACAGATATGCTAATTGCTTTCAGGAGCAGATTGCGACAGCAGTCAAGACCACCCACGCCTTACTTTAGCATACATATTAAAACACTTCCCAGGGGCCGCTGCATCCTCATAAAACCCAAACCACAAATTTCCCAACTGTCTCCAGCTTTATCACCTACTGTAGACGCAGACATCCCCCATCTTGGTGGTTTTCATTAACTCGATATCCCGTCAAGCCTCTGTTTGACCCCCTGGGAAACCCCCTGTGGTACTCTATGATGTCAGGCTCAGCTGGATTGAGATCACCTGTGGCAGACATTCAAATGCCAGCCAGTGTAATATGATATCTGATGAATGTCGAAGGCACAGCCCCATTCTTTCAGACTGGGGTTTCATTCTGTCCTAACGACTTCACAGTAGATTTATTTTTCACCAATTGCTGTAGAATTGCACTCGACAACAGTAAGAAAAAGAAACACTTCTTCTGACATTTTGTCTGGAAACTAAGTTGTTTCCGTGGGACACCAGTGATTTATTTCCAACTAATTCCTACTCTGCTGATGAAGAAATAGAATTACACCATTTGATACACATGCTTGAGCCGGTAATACTTCTATCCATCACCATCGAGGACGCAACAGAATCCTAAATTGTCTTTTTCACTTGTACATATTTGTCTTTGGCCCCTGCCTTTTTCGAGAAGCGAAAGTAATCATCTCTCACACGCAAGCTTCATATCTCTTTGGAGAATGTGTCAAATTAAGCAGCTCATTTGTTGGCAGGAGGGATGGCAACACAAAGTGAAGCACATCCAGTCAACAAAAATGACACGAAGGAGCATCTCGTTGTCCTTTTTCCGGTTATTAACTGCAGCCATAACGCTTTGAAGGGTCATTAGTACAATACAGAACATTAAAAAATGAGCACTAAATGATCGTGTTGATGCGGTACTGTGCTACTATGTGACACTAATGGTCCTCACCAAATAGCCTTGATTTGCGAGCTGTGTATGATCGGGTTACCTGGTCTCAACAATCTCCTGGTTCTCATGGCCGAGCTGTGGAGCGTTTGATAAATATTCTAACTTCTGGCTTCCACCATTGCAGTTACACAACTGCTCTCCCCGTTATCCGGAGTGACTCTGGACAGGACAATCACACAGGCCCTATATTTTGATATAGTGATAGAAACATGTCATAAACTCATTGTTGAGCAGCTATGAAAGAATCACAGTATATTACAATAAGGATGCAGTGGTGTGAAGTAGTTACTACGGGCCCCAGTGCACCCTATTGTGAAGGGCCCATGTGAACGCTAGTTACAAATTATCAAGTTTATGCACACACACACACACACACACACACACACACATATACACACACAACATTAGACTTATATATTTTACAAACAATGTGTTGGATTTTACACTCAATACTTTCATTTTGACTATTGTATTGGGAAAGTAGAGAGACCACAGAGAAAACTATCAGCATCCTATCGACTCACATGATCAAATACTTGACATTGGAAAACATCAACCTACATATTATCCAGCATTGATCATTACATATTTGTACATGGTAAAAAAAATGCCAAAGAATATAATACATTATTTATGTAAATTTCATAAAGTTTATTTTCATTTGTTATAATTCATGAAGAATAAGGATATCATTGTGTTTTACATTGCTTCTGACTTTACAAAAAAATAAAAAAAGGAAACCATGACGTAGATGAATTTGCTGTTGGCAACATTAGCTGGTGATTATTCTTACTTCTAAAGTGTAAATGTTATACTCAACACATTGTTGGACAGGCTAGCTCTCTCTACAACCACACTGCCTGCTCTGTCTATATTTACACTCCTGATATGGTGTGATGAAATAAAAACATATAAATACAATACTGATGACAGAGACATTAGGGAACCAGATAGGCTGTCAGTCATGATCGGGATGTTATAGGAATATTATGCAGGGTTTAAAGCGATAAGTGAGCTTAAGCTTCGTGAATTAGTTTTACTGATTCATTACTCGTTGATAGTCATACTGCTTTCATTTGTTTTCCTGCTGAATAACACATTTCCTGCTGATTTTATGACACATATTAAGCTAGTTGTTACTTTTCATGCAGAAATGGAACTGGTCCAATTTGCTACTTAAGAAACACATCTTTTTTTTTTCACTTCATTGTTCATTGGGCCACAGATTGACTGTGTGGTTCAGTGTCACTGCATAAACCTTGCATAGAAGCAACATGCAGCTATATTGTATGTTCACTTCTGTTTTGTATGTTAATACATTCTTATAATAATAAATACAGAAGGATTCTATATATTTTTTTAATATAGGGTTAAATTAAAAATTTTGGACCAGGCTTCTCAGTGAAATATTGCTTCATATTTAGCTTTTTCAGTAGAATGTCGAGCCCTGCTGACCCCACATGGCATGTGCTCTGAGCTATCCTAACATCACATCAATAAAGCATCCAAAGCGTCTTTATTTTAATGGTATTTAAAATCATACTGACAGATTTTCTAATTACCCCGGTATACAGGGCTGGGCAAAAAAAAAAGATTTGATATTGATATTGTGATATGAGCCTCGATATAGACTTACATTTTAGACATCTTAATATCAATATATGTTCTTTAAAGACTGCATTACTGTAAAGTGAAATCATTTTCTAATTTTACCAGACTTTTCTAGACAGCTGTATTATTCCCCTTTACCTCCTCAGTCATTTTATCCACATAACTAATGATTATGTGTCAAAAATCTCCATATGTAAATGTCAACCCAACAATATTGTCACAATGTCGATATCGTGGTATCATGTTTGGCAGCCCTAACATAATACTGCACTAGTCTATATTCTATGTTTCTTTTCCCAAACTGAATCCCATTAGAAGGCTCCATCTCTAACCTTTGGAAATGTGAGCATCTGCAACTTACAAACATCTATTTACATCCAGTTTAGCGCGCGGTTTTGGTCCAGCAGCCCCTGAAGCCACCGAGTGCCGAGCACGACCCCAGACACCTGGTTTACCTGCTGGTGCCTGACACCTCTTCACCTGTGACCTTTAACCCCACAGGAGTCTTGTCAGACATCAGCTGTCCGGCTCCTGTTTGCTTGGCTCGCAACTCCACAGCCCGTCTCAGTGAGAGATGGCTCGACCGACTTCCAGTCCCTTGTAACATTCGTGCGATGTTTTTCAGTGCAGATGTTTGTCATAAATATTCATAAAGCTGCCTAATGGCGATCATTACTCCAGTTCAGTCTCTTTGCCTTGGCAGGGCCCCTAGTGAAGCCCGCTGCCAAAATGGCTCTTGAACCCTGCACTCTAGTGGCCGCTTTGATTGATTGGTACTGTCATCGCAGGAATCCTCCGGTCGCGCTCGCTCGCACAGCCGCCCGGACAAACATATGACAAGCACAAACACAGAGGTATTACACCGCCGCGCCGAGTCATGAATAGTCATTCAAGTCACTAATGTGATCAGCCATCAATCTCACAGTCCCCGCTCGCTTCCGCGTGTGTCTGTGAATGCATTTCCTCCGAGGTGTTCCAACACGTTTACATGCTTGTATAAAGAAAGGGGGTGGGGGTGGGGGGGGGCGGCAGTCTTGTTTGCATCCTGTTGAAAGAACTCCATTCATATTTGACGGACGCTTACCTTTCCTCCTATAATCCTGCGTGAAAAGTTTAAACCAGGCAGGATTTATCCCAGGTCAGGACGGGAGGAAAAGGTGCATTCGCTTGGTGCCAGAGGAAGAACTTGGGGAAAAATACTGGGACTTTAGAAAGCATTTAAGAGAAAGCGGGATGTTGACTGAGTGCTTTGAGGTATTCTGAAATCGGATAAGTGTGAGTGGAGCCCAAGGGCCTCCCCTACCGAGTCTAACTGTAAGTGCTTTAATGGTAGCCAATAAAAGCCGTACAGGGTGACTGGCAGACCTACCTTCTCCGCTACTTGCTATGCCTCTTTGCCTCTCTCTCCCGTTTGCTGTGGCCTGTGGCCGCTGCCTGCGCTCTCCCTCTGTGACGGCAGCCTCTGCAGAGAGCGAGGCCTTCATAAATCTAATGGGAATAAAGAAACCTAGCTATGGGTCGCCTCCAAATCAAACCAGGGCAGAAAGCACTCAATGATCCACAGGAGACAGGAAAAGGCGAAAAAGAAGTATAAATAGGGGAAACAAATATATACTTTGGCTGGCACACTTGGAGTTAATATGAATAAACACAACTTCATAAACAAACAGGCATATAAATCTTTCTGATGAAAACTACAGATTGACATTCACGGATAAATGTCAGATGAACCTTTTTATATCAAATCTCTGTTTACTTTCTGATCACTTCACTCCTCCGCAAGACTCTCTAGTTTTTGTTAACTTTGATCATAAAAGTCAAAGTGTAGTTTCCCTCGCAGACAGCACAGACCCTGATGTGGCACTGCGAGACACATCTCAGTGAGTTTGTTTATACTCGGGGAACTTAATTTCCCCTCATCTTTTTTTATACCCGGATTTTTCAATGGGTCCCTCCTGGGAGCCGGATAGTCAGCAGAGAGCGTTGCGTGTGGTGTTGTCTCTCTTTGAAGATGTGTGCAGAAATGAATGCGTATGCCGTTGCAAAAGCATGAATTACATCCTCTAAAAGATTAGGAGTGCACATCCTGTCGCTGCTATCATTTCTACTACCGGTGATGTTTGATGGAATGCGACTGGAAAGCCTGCTGCTCCTCCGTGAACTTTCACTCCCACAAAACTTCCCAGCTCCACAGGCCGAGGGTAGTGGGAGGTGAGAGTGGAGGAGGAGGAGGAGGAGGAGGAGGAGGAGGAGGAGGAGCAGCGGCGGCGGCGGTCCACAAGTTGGTAGTCCTGCTCTTTTACTTCTCCTCAGCTCCTTTGGGAATCTTTGTTGGCACACAAACCGCTGTTTGTTTGAGCTGCTCCACAATACTCCCACTCAGTGGGAGAGAACTCCTCAGGGGTGTTGGGTTGCACCTTGTGGCTTTCCTTTCCTTTCCCTCTCTCTCTCTGTAGTGTTGTGAGGCGAGCGGAGCGGGCCAGGGCAGGCCAGTAGTCTGGGGATAGCGCACAGATTAATGAGCTCCTGAGGGCTAGACTGGGACCCAGTGTTGCACATGAAAGCACTGGGAAAATGGACACTGGATCTCTGGTTCCTGGATAAGGTCTGATGACTTAATCTGTCTGAGGATAAAGGGAGTTTAGAGAGGAGCAAAGCCACGGCCGCGGCTCAGTGACAACATTAGAGTTTTAAGCTTTGTGTGTATTTGAGGGTGCATAATACGACGCCTGGGTCAACGCTTATTAGAAAATAACTCTTTTGTGGTTGTTTTACTGCCGAATTCAGCTTCTGTAGTTGTTACTCATCAAAATTCCCAGGAATGAATTGTATTTTCTGTTAAACTTTGGCTTTCTAAGCCACCTTTAAAGAAAAGAAAATGAACAAAAGGATTCACTAGTGCAAAGCAGGGATCCCCAACTGGCCTCCCGACAGCAAACACCTACCACTGCCTCCATCTTTGGTAACTTTGGTGAATCCGAACTAACCCTTTAAAATGCCAACCATTTACTGCAGGTAACTTTGATTTTTATAAGTGGTCATACAACACCTCTTCAAAACATCTAAACTATCCCTTTAATTATTATGTTGTCTACTTTGCTGTCAGGTGCTATCTACTAAGCCACCAAATACATCCTTCTCCATCACCAACCCTGTCTCCTAAAAATGACGTTCTCTCAAAACTAAAATGCATTTTTAATGACATTTGACTAAAAATGTATTTTCTCCCTGATGACGTTTGTGTTTGACGTATTACAAATATGTTTCTAATCAACATTTAAACACATTAACCTTTTTTTTTTCCCTCTCCACCACCGCCTCTCCTTCGCAATTAGGCAATCAGAATACTACCGCAACACGCCGCCTGTCTCTGGCAGAAATGTGCTCATCCAGGCCGAGCAACAAGGAACGTTACGCGGCTACAATACCTCCACAAAGGCCCGCGGGTAAAATACCGTGACTCTCTTAAGGGTTAGGTTTGGGTGGGGACGTGGCTTCCTGGTGAAAGTTACGGTTAGGGTTAGGGTCAGGGCAGGGTTAGGGTTAGATGGATAGAAACAAATAAAATGTACCTTCACAACACCCCGCCACTCTCGGCTCATTCCTCCCCAGCAACGAGGCACATCACCCGGCCACAATACCTCCAGAACGTCCTGCGGGTGAAATCCGGGACTTGGTTTCATGGTTCCGAGTGGCGGGCGCTCACCCGTTGTTGCTGGACGCGGAGCCTCCAGCCGCCCCCCCCCCCCCCCCCCCGCCGCGAGGCACCCCGTCGTCAGGTCCGTCAGCCCTCAGAGAAGGCCGCGGGCAACAACTCGTGGGTGGCGGGGGGGGGGGGGCCAGGCAGATCACAGAACAATAATAAAGACCAGTACGGCAAAGACATGTTGATTAGAAACGTATTTGTAATACAACAAACACAAACGTAATCGGGGAGAAAATACGTTTATAGTTAAACGTAATTGAGAATGCATTTTAGTTTTGGGGGAACGTCATTTTTTTTGGAGACAGGGCTGTTACCACATGCTGTACTAAAATGAGTATTCATGTTTACTAATTTAATAATGGCTCTGTTCTATTGAAGTGTCCCAGTAAGTCATGACAGTGTGACAGTGAGTCAGCATGAACAACACCAGGACCCTGAAACTGAAGCTGCTAAATGGAACTCAGCCACCATTCATTTCATTTAAACCATGCTTGTCTCACTGTGACATGTTGGAAAACAGACAAACCTATTGTTTAAACCAACTGTAAATAACAGATGGTCGACTTATAGCACAATGCTGATAGTGCAACATGAGTGGAGAGGCACATTGAAATGCACGTGAAGTGTCACGTCAGCTTTCAATTCCTAAGAACTGTCTGGCATTTATTAAATTGTGACATATGCCAAATCCAAAAGAGGGAAAAAACAAACAGTGGAGAGTTATTTGCAAACAGTATTTTCTCACAGACAGCCCGTGAGCTGAGCACATTTACACATAATTGTTTCAGTGTGTTCAAGCTGCATCTGTTTATTGGAAATAAACAACAATATTGGGAGGAAAAGGGTCCTGAAATCCAATTTTCTAATTGCTTGACGTTATTCCATCTGCTCAAAGTTTCCTCCAGATCTTTGATCAACTGTCACCAGTTTAACAAATCATATCATTAAGAGCAAGATTCAGATAGCACACTAACTCAATGATTGACTTCACCTGTTGGTCACATGCTCAAACATTCACGGTCATCAGCCAGAACAAACACTGTATATTGCTTCGGCGGGAGCTATTTTACTCTGAAATAACTATTTATTCCCAACTATTTGGAAGGTTTTGATCATTGTGACTGGAGACAAATTGACTGACATTTAGAAAAGCTTAAAAAGTTTTGGTTTCACGGCGTTAAAATGATAAATAACACTGCATAGGCAAGCTGTGCTGTTTTTGCTTTATTTGTTATGCCATGTTACTTTAAAGAAGTGTAAAGTGAATGTATGATACCTTTACATTTTGGAGCTACTGGTTTGAACCATTTGTGTGTAGCAGGGTCGCCCTGTAGCATGCAACAGTACAGTTTACTGACGATACCATGTTATTTAGAATGCAGCATTTAGTCCCTTTGCTCATGACATTAAAACAGCCTGGTCTGATTCTGAGGACATGTTTGCCATCTGGAAACAGCACACTAGGCACCTTCTAGCGTCTATATGAGACACGCTGGCTTTTAAGTAACTCATTACATTACATTACAGTCATTTAGCAGACGCTTTTATCCAAAGCGACTTACAATTCAGTATCTATCTACACACCGTAGACGCAGCTACGGGAGACATTTTGGGGTTAAGTGTCTTGCTCAAGGATACATTGACATGAGACTAGTAGAGCAGGATCGAACCGCCGACCCTCTGATTGAAAGGCGGCCCTGCTCTCCACTTAGCCACGGTCACCCCATGACCGAACTCCAATGTAAACCCATTCTGCAACAATATTTAATGCTCAGAGCAACTGCTTCAAAGTCTGGTGACATATAAAGAGCGGCAAAGTCTGCTAGGGCTGGGTATCATTTATGAATATTACAATACCAGTGCCCTTAAAATGATACAGATACCAAAAGTGTACTTCATTCGCTACCTCTCTATTCTACTTCATTCAATACCCATCGTTTGAATGGAAGCATTCAGCTGTCTATGAAGCCACTGCCATCGTAATTATTTTTCTTCAGACACCATCGGTTGCATAGTCACACTTTGGAACATCTTTGTAGGATCTAGGCCCCCTTGAACCGCCAACTCCATCAAATAAACCGCACTCGACTTCACCCGTTTGGGTGGATGGATGGGTCAAACAAACACAGGACTGTGGGTCGTGGAGCAAGGTCGTCCGTCAGTCAGAGGATCGGCAGTTCGACTACCGCTAGTCCATGTTGATGTGTGAGCATCAACATGGAATGAGCCTTTTTTTTTTTTTTTTGAAGTTTCAATACATTTCAACCATTTGCTATAACAGCATTGGTGTAGAAAGGATCAGTGAGGAGGGAGTCATATTGACACGAACCTCCTTGAAGTGAGGGTGGGCTGTGATTGGTGTGTGGCCGATTGGAAGCTATGATGGTCGGAAAACTAGAAAAGTGCTATACGAGTACTGTCCAATGTACTCACTTTAAGATACATTACTATCTTATGTAACTTAAATCACGTACGTACCATGTAACTGAAGTTACGTCACAAATATATTTATTTTAACCATATATCTTTTACTCAACCTAACCAAAAAGTTTTGTTGCCTAAATCTAAGTGACGCCAAGCCCGACCAAACGTCAGCATGTGACAAATTGTAATGCTTTGCTTTGTTTCTCTACAAGTGGCTTTCACTAACACCCTAGTAGTTACCGTTGCTACACCTGTCAGGCTTTACATTCTCGTTTGGCAGACATACACGTCACTATCTATCTTGAATTCTTAGTGATTCTTCAAAGATTGATTACAACAAATGACTTAAGTAAGCAATAAACTGAAATAATGGGTCCTAAAGTTCACAAAATAGTGCCAAAAGCAGGCTTTTCATGACTAACCAGCAACTGTTGATTATGCCGGCTGAAATGATTTGTAGCCGCTGCTAGCTAGCTAATCAATCTACTTTTAGCTCCATGAAAACACCGTCTCCGGATGGTATTTTCATTTGATGGCAGTCTGCTCAATATTGGAACCGGCAAAGTGAGCCCACCCCCCACCCCTTCCCTTTTATAAGCAGCGTTCACACTTTTCAGCCATTAGCCCCGAGTGGTGAATCACACTTCTCTTTAAAGGTCCTTTGCATCTGTTTTCCGTTTAAATGTCATAAATGTGAAGTGTATATATGCCAAGGTCATGACAGACAGATGGTGGCGTAATGATTTTCAGAACTCGGGCCAGGCATGCGGTACAGGAAGTGCACGGGCCTGTTTAGGCTCTCCTCACAGTGCCCTTACTGTAGCTAACACAGGCCTTTTCTTCTAGAAAGCCTGAAATGCTCATTTTAACCTTCAAAGGACAAATTGTCACTTGTTTTTTTTCTTCCTCTTTGGGCTGGGGAGGGGTAAATAATGCCTAAATTGCAGCATATTCCGCCAATATTATTTACATGGCTGTCACTTCGACTTGCAGCAGGGCCACTCACAGCCCTTTTTCGTTCCCTTTTTGCTGACAGCTCTGGGCTCATCCCTGAACTGTCATAATTTGCCGTTTGCCTCAGTGTGCTCTGTCTCTCGAGCTGAGGCACGCTCCGTCACGCTCACACAGACACTTAATTCTCTAACTGCAGTTTTTTCTATGACTTTTTCACAGTTCCCTCCCTCCGCCGCTCTTTTATTCCCACTCTCCGCGTATCTTCGTTGCATCTGTGGGTGTCTGCGTGGGAGTTGACCTGAAGTGAAGTGAGTCACGCGAGTTCAAACGCACGAAGAAGACACACAGATCTAACGAGATACGGCTAAACAAACACGCCACGATCGAGCCCTTCCTCTGTAAAAAGAAAACAAACGGACGACCACACGGTGAACTCAGACTTAGCATCTTAACATGCATATCTTTACAGTATAACAATGTCTTTTATTACCCAGCTCAGGTAGGAGCTGGGTAGACCTCAAACTACCCTAAGAACTTTACGCTCTTTGTATCGTTGTTTTCATTGGTCTCTCCTTGAACCGATTACCCAGAGAATTTTTTTACTAAAGACTGGGTCTGTGTTCCACCTCCCATGAGCCTCTTGGATTCACAGGGTCGTGATGTTTTTGCTCCTCTATTCACTAAGAGGAAGAAAAAAAAAAGAAGAAAAAAGTGGAAAATAGGAGGGGGTGGAAATGGAGAAGTGACAGACGAATCAGGGAGACGAGCACACGCACCGGGGCTAGCAGCAGGACCGGGGTCTGATTCACACACACACACACACACACACACACACACACACACACACACACACACAACGTCTTCGCCGGCACCTCGCCTATGGAAATCAAAACATTCCACATGGCTCTGTACATGAAGCGAAAACCCCAGGGTGAAGCCTGCTGAGTTCGTCTCCTGCTCTCATACCCTCCAGGCGAGTGAGGCGCTACAAAGTCTTTCATCCCCCCCCCCCCACACACACACACACACACACACACACTCTCTGTCGTCAATGTCCAGGGAGTTGACTGACATTGACTGACAGCTGGTACGCTAAGGGTTCTGGTGTGCTTTTATTATCGTATTCTTTTTTTTTTTTCACTTTTCCCCGTCTTCAGATGACTGTGTGGGTTTATTCCCTTTCTCACATTATGCTTCAGTGATGTTTCCTACTCAAACATCCAGTTATATGGTTGTAGCTCGAGGCATACCCTACAAAGTAGGCATGTGGGTCTTTTTTTTGTTGTTATTTCTTTTCCAACTCTGCTGGAAGTTGAGAGAATATCAAAATCAAAGCTGGCATGCTAATTGTATTCATGCATAGAAAAGCTTTCTTTCTTCCTATCTTTATCCTGATTACATTTCTATTTTGTTTTATTTATCTCATTGTTTCAACTGCTGATCCTGATAATATAGTTGGTTTCTGGACTCACCCACACTGACAGGCTACATTGAAGACGTAACAGATGCGGACAGCTTGCCGTGTGCTGGATGTATCTTTTTACTGGCTACAGTTTAGGGCTGAGTGAGTTGCAGGCCAATCAAGATGGTGAGCTTTAATTTTGGGATTGTCTCATCTCATCTCATCTTCAACCACTTATCCGGGATCGGGTCGCGGGGGCAACAGCTCCAGCAGGGGACCCCAAACTTCCCTTTCCCGAGCCACATCAGCTCAGCTCTGACTGGGGGATCCCGAGGCGCTCCCAGGCCAGTTTGGAGATAGAGTACCTACACCTGGTCCTGGGCCTCCCTCGGGGTCTCCTCCCAGCTGGTCGTGCCTCACCAGATGCCCGAACCACCTCAACTGGCTCCTTTCCATGCAAAAGGAGCAGCGGCTCTACTCCCGAGTCCCTCACGGATGACCGAACTTCTCACCCTATCTCTGAGGGAGACGCCAGCCACCCTCCTGAGGAAACCCATTTCGGCCGTTTGTACCCGCGATCTAATTCTTTATTTTGGGATTGTGTGGGATCATTTCTTGGACCCAGCAGACCGCTGTGACACTTCAACGTTTTCAAAGTTTGTGTAATCTAATACTGGTGAGTTAATATTTCCAGACTACAGTAAGCTATGTCAGGGATAAAGTTACGAAGCAACAGCCAGATGTTACCGGAAATAAAAAAATTCAACAGAAACGCTCAAAAAAGTTCTGAAAGTTATTTCCCGTATATCGGTAGTTTAATGTATAAGGGTTGACAACTACTCACGTAGAGACATTAATAAAGGCTGGTCTCGTCTTAGGTTTGTAGAGCGGATCTCCATAACACGTACTCGCTGCTCTCATGTCTGGTGAAGCCAGATGAAGATGTGATTACAGCGGAAGTGTAGTGGTGCAAAGGTCCGCCGACGTTACATGTGTAGCGTTTAACGTATGTCTACCGTAGGAGAGCGAGGCACCCGTGCACTTTAACGGCGCTGAATTAACAAAGATACATCGGAGTAATGTTTATCTGAGCAGAGAATGACGTCACACTCTCGCTCTCTGTTTGTTATAATCACAGCTCCTCCTTGCTCTGTTTACATAGCCGGGCCATTTGTTCATGCTTTTAGTGCATGTACCAGCATGTGAGCGTGCCCCACTTGCTGCCCTCTGCACCGCGCTCATACGGCAGCTACAGCTGATAACCGCGAACCAACGCTCTGGTTTCCCCTCAGCTCAGCCGCCGCAAATGTTGAGACAGATAGTCTTGTACGTAGGACCTTTTAAGGAAGACACTGAATTACAGGACGCACAGCCAGCATCAACACACTGTAACACGCAATGTCACACAAATCATATCACATCATCTGTAAGTAAACCACTAAGCAGAGGGACAATTTGAGGCCTGCATACTTGAGCTACAATATTGCTCTTCTTTCAGAAGTAAATACAGCAGTTTAACAGACTAAATATATTCAATATTTTCTGATTACAACTGTACATATATGTTCTGGAAGTCTTTGCAGGGCCAACTTTGTGGACACAATTTGTCCCTGTAGGACACTTGGCTCAAATTGAGGAGCAAGATCCGGATACAACTGAGAATTTCAATCCAAACTGTGCTCTCTGTTGTCGTCCAACAATCATCCGTCGGCGTGAGAGTGAATGGTTGTCTGTCTCTATGTGCCAACCTGTCCAGACCGTATGTCAGCCGTGCAGCAAAGGTTCATGGGAGGAATTCAACTGGGACGCTGCTTCTGTGGTCTTCTGTCTCGACCCGAGGACTTCTTACACGACTGCACACGAGTACGCTACAGTTTTCCGAGCTAATGCCGGCGTAGCAGTGCTGCTGTGGCAGCTAGTAAGGTAGTTTCTCTCAAACAGGGAAATTAAGAGAAGCGTCCAACCTCCACAAATTCACTTTGCCTCCCACAGTGAACCTCTGTCTCTGGCGTAAGGTGACATTGGGAGCGGAGACTTGGCGCTCCGGCTTAAATTCATAGTTGAGGGATAAAAGTTAATGACCTTAGCATCTCATTTTCTGGGGGACCCGTCTTTGGTGCGTCTCCTTTGAAAATCACCTCACAGCTCAATGGGACAGAACAGACGAGAGGAGCCACTCTGCCATGGAATGTATAATGACATCTTCTGTTATAGCCCACAGTGGTTATAGGCCATAAAATTGCAAGGGCTCATCTAGGAGATCCATGGTCAGAGAGGAGATGAGCGTGTGTGGTCAGGAGAGGGACAGCTGCCTGTCTGTCCGTCTCTCTTCCTCTCCGTCTCATGCATCAAACCAATGTTCACCTGGAGACTCCTATTACATGCATTTGCAACCCCAAAAGAGAAGAATTCTCAATAAAATAATCAGCCAACATGTAGTTTCTCTTGGTGCAAAACATTTTCCACAGTTCAAAAGCACAAGCGATGCGCCTCAATTCAAATTCTGGGCCCCATTTTGAAACATCTGCTTCAGCTCTGTTTATGACTCACTAGTATTTACAGTACAGTATGAATCTAAATGGCAACGCTCCCTGCTCTCACAGCTAATGTGGTCCGGCCACAATGTATTATCTCGAAGTATCGAGGGTTGTAAATCAGAGTCCCAGATGCACTCAAAGGAGGCTGGAATTAAATCAGCGTTTCCTCCCATCAGCATGAAAACTGAAACTCAACACCAGGAAGCAAGGAAACACACACACACACACACACACACACACACACACACACACATACACAATGGCAGCTCCAAGCTCACACATCCAGAGCTGTTAGCTTCAGCTACCTTAACCCTGACTGTTTAGTTGGGTGCGAGCCAACGCTTTTAGTCATAGACCCAAATTCTCACCTCGCTCCCTCTTTTTCTGTTCTGAGATATAGCCTTGGCCAAGCTCCCAAACTTAAATGGCTGATTTGCTGTGGGTTAACTGGAGAATGGGAGGGTGAAGTCATATATATTGAGTGTGGGGAGGGTTGGCTGAGTGGTAGATCAATTTCAGGAAATAAAGAAGGAACCAGATGGCCATTGGATCTCAGTCCAAAGGCAGATGGGATACTGGTAAAACAGGAGTAGATGAACGGCTCAGGTATATACTATAAGTTTTGAATATGAATGGTGTGTGACTGCAATTTTTTGACGTGATAAAAACACCAGACCTGACTGGAATCGGTGTCTCGCCGCCACAGAGGGCCACGTTTACTCTGGCGCTTGTGCTGAGAATCGATGCACATTTCTTCATGTGACATGTTGTGACGGTAAATGAAGAGTGCGCGCAGACATCTTATCTGTTGGATACAAACTTGATATATGATGTAGGAAAAACTGTCCGGCCCCATTACACTAATCACACATCAGCTCTTGTTGAGAGGGTGAAATCTCAGGACCTTTAGTTCTGTTCAATTAAACTGGAGCAGCTCGTAAACCGAAGCAATCAAACGGCAGATCGATGGCGGCCCGAGCCGAGTCTCTTCAAGCCCAGACTCACGGACTATCAGGCCTTTAAATCACAGTGTTTGTGTGTGTGTGTGTGTTTGTGTGTGTGTGTGTGTGTGTGTGTGTGTGTGAATCTGTTTGGGAGAGCCGGAGGCAGAAAGTGAAGCAGGCTTGTATCAGTCTCGTGGCACGAGCCGGGCTTGCCGGCTCTCGCCCATTTCCACAGAGGGAGAGACTCACGCTGATGAAGAGCTACAGCTCTAGGGAAGAAGGACAGACCGACCCTCAGCTGCACACACACACACACACACACACACACACACACACACACACACACAAGAGTCATTTCCATATTAACATTAACCCCAGCACCATTACCGCTGTGAAGTGCTATTAAGAGCCAGACACGAGGCCAAAGGGAGCAGATATTACTGAACTGTCTCCTCCTCTCAGTCTGCAGCTGGTGTCATGATTCTCTGGCTGACAGGAGAGGAACAACTGAAGTGATGGATAAGGGAGCGAAAATGCATGGGCCATTTAATGGAGCTGATGTTATTGATCAATCCCTTTTAGGGCACTTTAATCGGCCTGTGATGTACACAGAGTAATTAAGAATTTGTTTCTTGGATAGACCTCTGAGAAACACATTTTTGTTTGTTCACCCAAAAGTTTCAGATAGAAAATGGTAATTACTGCGACAGTGTTGCTCTGCACCCAATGGGGATAACTGATTTACAAAAACATGCAAGAAACTACACATGATTAATGGTTTCAGTCATGGATATAGAGTCATGAATAAAAGTCCCCCGAAGCAAACCCCACTCCCACCAACCCGCATGGTCTCATATGTCCCACAATTTAGATTTCTCATTTTTTGTATGTTCCATTAACCGTTTGATACATTACATTTTCTGTACATTGTATCTGCTATGCTGCATTTTGTAGATTAAAAAAAAGGGAAAGCTACGACATTCGAACTTTCATTCTGTGTTTGCACCAGAGTCCCTTTAGAAAACCTCTCACTTGTTGTCGGTATTGGCTCCAGCACCGAGCAGCGAGGCAAAGCTCTGCTCCTGGCCGTTTTTAAGTATGTGTAAACAAAAAGACTGCTGTGATTTATATTTTATTTAACATGTTTTTCCCCACAAAAAAGTTCAGAAAACCTATGAAAAGAGGCTAAAAGGATCTGACCTAGCTGACTCGAGTATTACCTTTTAAAATGAAGTTGAGCAGAGAACATCAAGATGACGGGGAGAAGCTCTGCAACTGGATCGCAATCTGCAGCGACAGTAACGCAATCTGTCTGTTCAGGGATTCAGGTCTACATGTTTGAGTCTGATGAGAACTCTGATGTTAGCAGACGTATCAGAATGGTCAGTGTAGGAAGCATCTTGTATTAGCTTATGCTGTTTGTTAGCTTGTATTTGGCAGTCAGCCACTCAGCGTTAGAGGTTGTGAAACCTACAATAATATCTGTTGCTATTTTTTGGAACAAATGGAAGGAAGGTCCAGTGTACATTGAAAGAAACGCACACTGACTCTACCTTTTTTTTTTTTAGGGTTTGATTTCACTGGATTGCGTTCTAAGTATTGCAATAAAACAATAATTTTTAACAATACTAGGTTCTGGGTCCTTTCTTTATTCATGTTGCTCGTCCCCCAATATAAAGAACCTGTTTTGATAAAAGCAACTCCTCCTGGACATCCTAGACTCCTGTTAATCAAACTATGTGGCTTTGCCCCATATTTCTGGGCCCACGGGAGAGAAGGGAGGCTGGGGAGAACCAGAACCAGGGCTGAGCGGGGCAGTCTGTCATACCCTGCTGCAGTAAAATGAGAGGTTTTCAAAACAGACTCTGGTTCTCGGAGACACTACCACCCTTGTCCATAGGGACCGCCAAAATCAACACAAAATGACATTTTCTCGTAGTAGCTACTGCGACTCCCATCCACAAAGTTTTAGAGCCAAGACTTGGTCATGAAACATTTGTATTGTCTTCTTTCCACATCAGAGAGAGACCTGGTAAATTCTTCTTAGATGTGATGTAAATAATAAAGAGTGACTCTGGCTGCATACATATTAAATTACTGTATGTCTTTGAGTTTGAAAGCAGGTGGCTGTGGTGTAGATCAATAAACACCATCAACTACAGCATCTTCCTGTCATTATTTAGTACCGGCAGGCAGTTTGTAGTTTGCGTTTCTGTCACATTGGTATACAGACATCGCCCCTGAGTAAACATTAGTTACAGGATTTTCCACAGGGAGGTCGTCAAAGTTGAAGTGCAGAGCTGAAACAGAAATATGTTTTTCTTTCTTCCTGATAAAATGTAGAGGAGCACTCAGTGTTCTGATCATCGTACCTCCAGTTGTCTTGATACTGGAAAAAACATGACATACATATAATAACTTGAAACAAATCATCTACATTTAGTATTCCTTGTTTTATAACAATTGTCATTCAAACTATATTTCGATTGCAAAGTTTAGTTTAATTTAGTCTACTTTAGAGCTGAAGAAAAAACATAAATATGAACAACGATAAGAAATATTCTAAAATGTTTTACTTGTATTTTACCCATAATTGAAATCAACTCAAATGTTACAAAAACGTTGGCAAATTCCTGGTGTGTGTTCTCATACCTGTCCAATAAATCTGATTCTGGTTTTCTGGTGCACTGGATTTATTTTATTGTATAACCTTCTAAATCATATAAATATTCATGCACTTTGCATTTTGTATGGCAACTTCTGCCATCAGTGTATGAATGTGTGTAATGTTGACATGTAAAGCGCTTTGAGTGGTCAGAAGGCGCTTCATAAATGTCCATTTGCGATCAACGGAAACGTAACACGAGACTAGAACTTCAGGGTTTCAAGTATTCGGACCTCAACTTGATGCTAATGCTAACCTTAGCTAATGCTAACGTTCTCCGATGTGGCTAGCATCGCTGTGTTTCTCATACATTATTGGCATATTAGTGTTGAGAAGGGGACTGCCTATTGTTCATACACAAGTCCAAAAATATCCAGTTGATCAAAAAAAAGCCTGTTCGTCTGACAGCCCGTTACCCCGAAAAAACAAGCGCTCATTGTTCCGTGGACCGTGATACACTCAAATTCACACTATTGCGACGACCCTCCTCCAATCATGCACTGGGTGCCCCGTTGTGTTACCTGTGTTGCAGGTGCTGATTGGAGGCTCGTCAGCCGGATGAGCAGCACCTGTGAGACCTTACAAATACCCGGTTCAGTTGGCAGCGGGGAGCTGAAGGAAGATCATTGTTGACGGGTTCACGACCGTTGGTGCTGTAATCCGCTGTGAACATTGTGCTACTTGTGTTTGGCGAGACAAATAAATAGTTTCTTTTTGGCAGCTAGCTCGTCGTCTCCCCGTTCTTGTTTCAGTCTATGAGCCGGGCTGTGACACTATGTAAAATAACAGCGATATATTCGTTGTCGTCAGTGAGAACAACGGATTTCATTGGTCAAACGCTTATTTCCGCAGGTGGGAATCTGTTGCGATCAAGGTCCTAACACCAGAGGAGTGCACGGGTTCATAAGAGGGTTTTTAAGAATTTCTTGTCTGAATTTTTTGATATGAAACTCTGTGCTTGGTGTGAAACAGCTTCTAGGATGTCCAGTACTGTCAAGTTATTCAACATGGATATCTTAAAGTGACTTGCTGTGTAGCTTTTGAAAAGAAACCCATTTTCAACCCATTTGTTTGTGCCTAGCATCTTGAACTGGAAAACAAAGACTTTATATTCTAATTCCTAGCTCTCCGGCACTGATTTGTTTTCTTTTCTTTAAGATAGACACACAAATGCGTTGTTGCCACTGGCAAATCGTGGCTTGATCCTTGTTTGTCGAACACATCTGTGGACAGAGTTTATGGAGACCACACACACACATCCGTCTCAAACGGCCTGGAAGAGGCACAGCCCTGATTGTGATTTCCTGTTGGACCAGTAAAGGTCAATAAAATACAGCACTATTCTGTATAGTGACAAAAATGTGATTTTTTTTTTTTTTTTTAAGGTGAGAACATCAATATTACATAAAAATATATTTAAAAAAAGCACCAATGACTAAATAAAATATAGCATCTGTAGACAAGTCAAGTTTTCAACATTATATTATCTAATATTGTTGTGAAAACAGTCAAACACTCAATTAAAACACTTAAATGTTGACTGTATGAAAACAGGTACACAAGTCATTACATTCCTTTCTTCTGGTGTCTGGTGCCTGCCACTTTCACTGTGTATTTTTCCAAATATGTGCCTTCATGTCTTATTATTATATCTGGTGTGAAGAAGGAAGGTTCTTAGGAACAAGAGACGTCACAAACGATAACCTTCACTGAAGTGTAATATTTCCCAATGAAGCCGGGAATGCGTCTCGTTTCAGGCGGCGCTACCCGACGGGGGCGACAGGGCCCTGCTGCTCAACTGCTTTTTTTTTTTTTTTTTTTTTTTTTTTATTTGGTCTCAAAACACATTTGTCAATCAACCAAGTCACAGTACGACTATGTGCTGTCAGGAGACACTACTCTAGCCTTCTTTCCTATGATTAACCAACGCAAACAAACAGTTTCAGGTTACAAAGATGACAGCGTTCGTTCTGAACGCACCTCTGAAGGCCCTCTGCAGGGAGACGGGGAATGCAGCGCCACATTCCTCCATGTTTTTCCTCTCTCTCATTAAATAAACCTACCGGTGTGTGCGATTCCTTTATTCAAGTACGGTTGTTTAAGCTGTTTTTACTGCTGCATATACTTTTCAATTAAGCTGTAATTCGCTGCACATAAAGTGTTTGCTCTCCTTTTCATTCCGTGCACGCCGCCAAGATCAAAGCAGTAATTATGCAATCAGCTATTAAAGGCTGTGCGTCTCCAGCCTGATGCTGTCAGGTTGTGGGATGGTTTGGCCTAAAGGTTCCGTCTTGATTATTGTCTGTGATTTTTGGCTCCTGCTGTCTTCACACCAGTCGGTAAGAACGAAGGGCGGTGCCGGTGCGGCTGTTACACCGAGTGTGTGGCTTCGAAGAGGGGAATGCTGGGAAGCTTGAACTGGCAGGTTGCTGTTGTAATTGGCGTGTAAACATATTTGATTTGGTTTTCAAGTCTGGAACAGTAAACACGGATGAACATCCTCCCCGTGTACACACACACACACACACACACACACACACACACACACACAGTGCCGTGCAGTTCATCAGTATTTGGATGGTGAAACAGTGTTTTGTTGTGTTGGCTTGGCGTCTCCAGCACACTGAACTAGAAATGAAACGCATACATACATTTATAATAAAGTCAGTATTAAAATGCTTTTCCAGTGATTTCTGTTTTGTGGCTATATTTTTATTGGTTTACCTTTTTTTTTTTTTTTTTTTTTTTTTGCATCATTATGGAGGGGACATAACATGAAAATTAAAAAAAACAACTGAAATACTGTGTTAACATAACACATCTACATGTATTCACTGAGGTAACCATATATGCATTATAAATGTGCATACATTCACATTGTGACAGAATGAGTTATAGTGTGAATAATACGGAAAAAGAACGTAGACTCAGGAGAACCCAAAATGAGAACATTGGTGTGCTAAGCCCTCGTCAAAACTTTCTAAGAGAATTTGATCAGTTTATTCTAAATCATTTTCCAACCTCTATTTCACTCTCCTATGATCCTAATTATCATATCCCTCTATCTGTCTATTTGACCCCACCCCTCCCCAGCCACTTGACTTCCTGTTTTTTAAAATTACAATTGAAAATGATATAGTTAATATACACCCTCTCCTTTTGTATTTATGTCCCGCCACCGCCTTTAAATATTGATACAGGAAAACGCAGAAGTTAATGTATTTCTGGCTTATTCAGAGGACTCACAAGAAACAGATAAATATAATAGACTGTCAAAAATGAAAATGAAATGAGGTATCCTGACGTCGAGTCCCTCATATGGGTTAGGCTCCGTTTCCCACAATGCATCTTATTGCATGTTGTCATTAGCCTGTCCCTGCCACACACCCACGTCTTTCCAACTCCATTGTCCAAGTTTTTAGCACCAGCTTTTTCTTTCATGAGTCACATCATGAATGTTCTTTTTTTCAGACTTGATAAAGCTTCTAGAGAGCTGCAGAAGACATACAATTTAGTTTTTTATTGTTTGATGACTAATACACATACTTTAAGGTGTAACTGGGTGACAGTTCTGGAAATGGTTGGATACATTTCCTTTGCAGTGACTGTTCAAAATATATAACCATAGATATCACATGATATTTTTCTAGAAATGCTTCTTTTTTGCTCTTTGTCTGGTGAGACTTGTGAAACACATGTACGACAGACAGTCAACTGGTTTATCACGTGTCAGTACTGCTTCATCTCTGCATGCACATCACGCCCTCCCTCCCAACACAGACACACATGTTTGTACTTCTACACTTGTGAGGAGCCTCACTGACCTAATGCCTCACAATTACAATCCTACTCTAATTTTAGGATAAGGTTGTGGATATCCTGTATTGTAAACAAAAAAATAAGTATTGTGTTTATCAAAGCCTGATATATCTTCTTCCTTCTGCCATAGAGTGGAGTCACACCGTTCCACTGGATGACTTATTTTAAACTTTTTTTTAATTTTAGAATTTTACATTTTTAACAAAACAGAACAGTAAATGACATAAGACTTCAAAAAACAAGAGATATCATACAAATAATAGCAATAATGATGGTAATAGTACTAATAAATTGGCAAATAGTGTGTGTGTGTGTGTGTGTGTGTGTACAGTATACACATACAGGAATGCATATACACACATACATATGTTCACAAAAAGTATATTAGAAATAATGGAAAAGGTAGAAATAAAAAGTATATTGTATAATAAATAAATTGTGAGCTGTTTTGAACGATATATGCCTTCAGTAGCAATCAATGGGCTTGCGGCTGAGTGCCAGACAGGGTAGAAGGGATTTGCTGAGAAGAAAAGATTTAAAAACAGCTTCATTCTCTGACTCTGAACTGAAATCTTCACAGCACTTTGAAGAAATCAGAGCCCTCCAGAATGCCCTCGCACACAAGGTCTACAACTCAAACTGGACCTCAAAAAGATCCATACATCGTTTTCTACTTGGCCAGATGTGACGATATCAGGTTCCACTGGACACCTGTGTGAGAAGAACAATAACAGCATGATTCATAATCAGTGGTTCAGTCCATAGTCTGATCCTCCAGCTCCATATGGAAGTCTGCAGTCTTTCTTTAAACTTGGCAAGACATGACGATGTCCTATTTTTTTTATTTTTTTTCCATTCGAAAGAGCAGTTTTTCACTTCCAACGTTCCACCACATTTTACGACACTCTTCCTGCTATTTTGATGTGGATGGTGAGAGCGTGTTTACTCAGCGCGGAGGCCGGCAGTAAGAAAGGGAAGTGTGTGCGTCAGGGAGGCGGAGGGAGGATCTCGTGACCTGCCAATCAAAAGACATCTGCACCGATTTATCTTGTGACTCCGCGGACGCATTTACCGCAGGAAGTGTGACGAGGAGCGCGTGTCTGCCGACGGACACCCCCGTTAGGTAGAGCGGCCTGCTGCTTTGCAGAGGGTAATGGGGAGAAAATGAAATACAGAGTGTGTGTGTGTGTGTGGGAGAGGAGGGGTGTTATTGCAGAGAGGGCCACACAGGGAACGAGAGGAAGGCTGGCACAATGGTGCAGGGCCGCTGTGCTGATTGTCGCTTCTGGCCACCACCCCACGCCTTGTTATTCACAATAGACTCCATCCGGCCTGTACGCAACTACTCCGTATAAACCAGGAAACTGACAAGAATGTCTGCACACTCAGGATTAAAAAAAAAAAAAAAAAAAAAACTGGCTGAATGCAGACAGAAATACTTAGAATGGAAATCTAACTCCACAAGTACCTTGCAGAAGTAGTAGCGGTAGTGGCAACTGCAACTGTACCATCCAAATTTTCCATTTATATTCAGCAGCAGACGGACGGCTGTGAGGAAAATGTATGAGTGGAGGAGCAGAAGTAATGCAGTGGTACCAGTCTGGCTTAAGTCTGCTGGAAGACTCAACCTGCATGAGCACACATTTCATTTCCCCATGCATAAGATATCGCAGGCAGCTCCGCGTTTGTAGAACGCAGCCGTCGACGCTCCCCGTCCTCGCTCTTTACTCGTGGTCGTCCACTAGCTTACCAGGCAGGGTTAGCTTGAACATTTAAAGCATGTAAACATGTTCTAGTAGTAAGCTAGAATTCAAGTATTGACCTGAAGTATATGTACGGTGGAGGGTGTAGTGGTTGAAATTCGAGGAGAGGGCTTTAATATCTTACTACTAACTTTACTGACAATTACTGTTGCTGTCTAACAAAAAGGGAGACACCACTGCGTCTCACTACTAAGGAACCCAATAACGAACTAAGAATTAAGAACCAGATTGGGCAGTCCTCTCTTCGCCTTGGTTTATTTGCTACAATACAGAGTAAGCCGACCCAATTGTCTCGAGATCAACTAATCTAATGGAATAAAGGAACACGGTCAGGTTCCTGTTGTAGAGTCCCTGCTGCACCCGTTTGAAAAATAACAATGTATGTCACATTGGTCAACCTGTTTGTTCCCTACAGTTCTCCCCAGGTCATGATGACCCACTGCAGAACCCAAACCCTAATATCACCCAGACCTCACTACTCAATTACTCGTCTATTTATAGAGATTAGCACATCATCCAGGATGACGGTCTTCTATGGAGACAGAGTTAAACAGGTTGCACAACATCACATTTCACATGTTAGGCTCAGGTTGCATGAGAACAGACCCCTGAGCCTTCAGCAACTTCCGCTTTCTCGTGTAAAGTCATACAGCACTGATTTATTAGGATGTCTGATTCGTTGTACAAATTTAGACAACTACAAAAAGCAACTCACCTATGGTATTTTTATGGTATTTTGTTGTCTTTGACAGTTACCAGCGAAGTTATGTGGTCATCATTTGGCGAGATTCGTTTCCAGCTTGAGAAATTTGGGACTACACATCACCATTTTGGGCGAAAATGCCTTCCAGAGCTAAAATGAGTCAGCAAAATCAAGTGGGATCTTGGTTCGTGTGTGTAGGTTTCTTGTTTGTGTTGTATAACTACTACACTCATGACTACCAGGATGTCATTTTGAAACCTATGGTCTCATAATGACAGTAAACACAACATCACAAGATTGTCAGCTTCTCCCAGCCTCTACTTTCACATCTCACAATGTGTCAGCAGGTCAGATTGGTAGCGACTGCTGTACTGCAGTGCAGTGAGGAACAGGAACCACTTGGACTTAATTCCGTTTTCATGTTGATGCTAGTTGATCATCTTTTCGGAGTATGATATTCGCTGTTGATTTACTGTAAGCTGAATGAAATGTGGGGTGGTGGGTCGAGGTCAACCACCACCTCTGAGACAGGAAGGGGCAGGGAATAGTGGATTCAGCCCAAATGCACAACCAACCTTTCAAACATCATGAATAGCCATTATTGCTGATTATGTGATTGCCATAATCACCCCAAAAACCTGAACACGCTTCTATGTTTCCATGTTAAACAGAGATGCGTTGCACTCTTGCTTTTTTGCCACTTTTAAAGATGTTTATTTGATCCTCGATGACTTTCTCGTCAATTTGCACGGTGTTTGTGTTCTACTGTAATCTTTGAATACAATAAACAGAGAAAATTGAGTGCTTCATACACTGGTACACTAATTACAATGGACTGCATACACTATGAGCTGTTGGCACACTGCAGTTAAAACCTTGTGCTTTTCACACAAGTTCACAATCCAAGAAAGTAAGGCGAGAAAAGAAAGGATGCTTTGCTTTTACCTTCACACCCATAACCTTCAGCTACAAAGGCATGCACTGCCAGGTGATAATGACACACTTACAATACCGTTCTGTATTCAAGCATCCCTTTCTTTTACTCTGTGTTGTGTTAATCACACTCGTACAACTTCATGGCCAATCTACACAATCTTTACCTTTCCTATACTCAAGGAGTGTCAAGTGTTAGTAGCTTGATCAGTCTCTTTTGGCTCTCCCTCCCTCTATGTGGGCTTCAGCTTTGACTCTTGTGAGTTTGTGGAGTCTGTCTGCTCAAAAGTTGCTCAATATGTTTTTTGTGTAAGGATAGAGGGTGTCTCATGCTGTACATTATTGTGAAGCCACTTGAAGCTAAATTGTAATAATATTGGAC
The DNA here is from genome assembly GCF_023349555.1 of Cebidichthys violaceus. Classification (NCBI taxonomy): domain Eukaryota; kingdom Metazoa; phylum Chordata; class Actinopteri; order Perciformes; family Stichaeidae; genus Cebidichthys; species Cebidichthys violaceus. The sequence goes on along the minus strand of NW_027176528.1, from coordinate 1,627,918 downwards.
TATTGAAATACAACTGGCTTGACTTAAAGGTCCAGTGTGAAGGATCTAGCGCCATCTAGCGGCGAGGTTGCAGATTGCAACCAGTTGAAACTTCTCCCTTGTGCCAAGCGTATAGGAGAACTATGGTGGCCGACACGAAAAAGTGAAACCACCAATGGCTCTTTCCAGAGCCAGTTGTTGTAAGAGCAGCTAGTCATTTAGAGAATAGTAGTGTGTGTGTGTGTGTGTGTGTGTGTGTGTGTGTGTGTGTGTGTGTGTGAGAGAGTAGTGGGAAGTGAGCGGTGAAGCAGGAGAGAGAACTTGAGTGAGCAAAAGGAGTTTGCAGCAGGGCAGAAGACTTAGTTTGGCGGAGAGGATTTTGTTTTCCGGCTTCGGTTACTAAGACAGCGGTGTCCCCCTGTTGTTTTCTGACTACGGTCGGGAAGCCGAGTCAGGTCGGTGTGTCTGTTCTGGGCTACTGTAGAAACACGGCGGCCGGCTCTGTGAGGAGGACCCGCTCCAAATGATATAAACTCTAATGTAACAAAAACACAACGATTCTTATTTTCAGGTATGTTATATACCGTATATGCTAAACAAAACTTTCTTAGTAACACTATTTTCTGTCATTAGATCCCCCTAAATGTTACACACTGTTCCTTAAAAGCTAATGTAACTGAATGTGACAGTGTGAATTATAAACGCAGGGTAATCCGACTTTGGATATCTCCCAGCATGCATTGTTTTGCACAGTGATGGAAGAAGTAGTCAGATTTTCTTTCTTACGTAAATGTACCAGTAAAACAATGTAAAAGTACTCAACTGCAAGTACAAGGCCTTACGAAAAAAAAAGGATGTAATTTGTGTATCCGAAATTCCTCTATAAATGTGTGTTTACTTCAAAGTGCATACACGATGCTTAGTGAGATGATGCTGGTGGTGGCAACAGGGATCCTTACAGCTCATTTTGCCCCAGGGCCCCAAAGTGAGTTCATTTAGCCATGGAAACAAATGAGCTGGTGAGAAAATTCATCAATAACTTTTGTCTCCCTGTCTGAACAGCTATTGACTGCATTTAAACTTTATTGACCTTATTTGCTCCTCACTTTCAGTAATCAGTGACTAATTACTGAGGGAAAATCCTCCAAATGTGTATGCTCAGCCTACAATACAAATGCTATTTATTTTTCAGTTTTGTACTGACCGTTTGAACTGAAGCCACATTCCCAGACCAGTGTTCTGTGTATCACCAGCCTTCAACAACACAACAAATGACCCAATTTTGTGTGTTATTACTGCGCATTGTTTGCTTTTTCGCCATTTTTTTGTCATAGAAGCTCAGAGGAAGTGCTCCGGAAGTCGGGTTATAAAGAGCGACAACGTGAGGAGGAGGAGGAGGACGGGGTGAATAGATGGGTCAGACAAACATGGTAAATGGACTGTACTTGTATAGTCCTTTATGTAGTATTTCCAGCCACTCAAAGCGCTTTACCACTACATCTCATCATTCACCCATTCACACCCATTCATACACTGATGACAGGGGCTACCATGCAAGATGCCACCTGCCCATCAGGATTAGGGCTGCAACAACGAATCGATAAAATTGATTATAAAAAGCGTTGGCAACGAATTTCATTATCGATTCGTTGCGTCCCGCGATTATTACGCCACTCAATAAGTCGCGGCCACTCAAAAAAAAAGTTGAGTTGAGAGCGGAGGTAGAGGAAAGACCATTAGGGAGACCCGTAACGTTGTTCTGAAACACACGGCGGAGGCAGAGAAATCAGTACGACCTAAGTCATCCAAGGTGGGAGCATTTCACACTCAATAAATCAAAAAAGTGTGTTAATTGCAAGATATGCAAAAGCGACATGGCACGGCAAGAGAGCACCACGGTGATGATTCAGCACCTTAAACATAAACATGTTGGAGTCCTTGATGAGGAGGAAGAGTTCAACAGCAGGTTAGTCACTACAGAATCCTACTGTTGTTCCGTTTTGAAGTGAGGAACGTAACGTCCCTCCAGTAGCTCTCCTGGTGCTGCTGTTTACTCGTTAGCGTTAGCTCGTTAATAACAGTGGTAAAGCAGGGGTGGTATAGTTTGCAAGACTAAAGACACGTTTTTATTCACTCGCCTTTTTCCCCGCCGATTCATCGATTCATCGAGATTAATCGATTATTAAAATAATCGTTAGTTGCAGCCCTGATCAGGATCAACATCAGGATCAACATTCACACTATTCTGGGGTTTGAGTGTCTTGCCCAAGGACACATCGACATGCAACTAGCATCTTAACCTAAGTATGTAACTTAATCCAAGCATCAAACATATTTATTTTAACCCAAACCATGATCCTCTCTTAAACAATAACCCAGTAGTTTTGTTTGAAATCACAGAGTCAACCACATGTTTAAAGGTGAAACTGCACGTCAGTGTGTGACAAGTTAAGAATAAGCATGGGGCCGTTAAATGACACATTACAATGCGTTGAAGAGAAATGTCCTTTTTAAAGTGGCATGCTGTTACACCTTTCCATGACACCACATTACATTAGAGTGTCATGAAACTAGACACAAGGCCATGGTAACAGTTAACCTTCACACACACACACAAGTCCATGTGCATCATTCACACGTTTTTAGATGAAGTAGCAGCAACAATCACTTGGGTATGAGGGAAAAAAAAATCAAATTACATTTTATTTATTTCTATTTTACATATGAATTTGTTAAACTGTAAACCTAGTGAGTCGGCGCAATACCTTTCCTCCTGGGGACCGTGTGACTGACGTATGAAATGCTTTTGGTCACAGGGATTTGAAAACAAATTGTGTTGTGTGACTTTTGATTTGCAGAGCTAGGATATTTCTCCCACTAACAGAACTGCTGACACAGAAGTCCAGAAAGGCTGATTTCTACTTAGGGAATAGCCGGCTGATTAGTAGGTCAGCTAAACGGCCCCTGGGCCGGCCAACAGCAACTCTGGGATGGGCCCTGGTCTTGAGGCCTGACTTGGAAATGACTTAGAAATGCTGCTGTTGGTTTTCAAGCTACAGCTGACTGAGGTGACAGACCAAATCAAAGGTGAGATGTAACGGTTAGGTCCACACTTGTCAAGTAAACTGCACCTGCTTAACATTTGCATGGTATTACCACAGGCCAGGTCCACAAAGACGAGGAAGGGAGCCGGCAGAGTAAATGTCGAAAGCCTCAAAGTAGACGAGTCAAATCAGCACTGGTGACGTCTCAGTCGTGTGAAATTCTTCATGTCGAGTCGTCGTTTTTTTTTGTGCTCTTGTTAACAATTTTAACATAAACAAAAATGTCACACCCACAACGCGTGGTAAACGGGGGGGGGGGGTTGCTGACATCACAGTCCGCCCCCTTTTGACAGAGCAGGGGGCCCCGTCCCGTAGGAAGACGGGCCGCTGTGAACACTTGAGTCCACGGCACACGGAAGCAGCGAAGGTCCATATGTGAGGGGTGCTGTAAAGCTGCGAGCCGCCGTCGGCACGGGCCAAGGGTTGAGAAGTTTGAAAATATTTCTGGTTCATTATGACATTGTTACAGGCCACAGTGGTTCTGATTGCCTATTTTTTAAAAAAGAATGAATAGTCAAATATTATCTGGTGCAGCCCGAGAACAGACTCTATGAGTTGATGGTGGTTTGGAAAACAAAAGGCCCATACATGTCTCTGGTCTTCATCTAGAGAGAATAGTACGTTCTGAGACATCTTACCACATTCCATATTCTCATTTTCCCATGAAATGTGACCATATGTGAGCTAAATGGACAAGAGTTCAAGCCTTACTCCATTTGCTTTTGTATTACACCGCTCGGCTCAAGGTTCTGAGCACAGCTGCTTTTGGCCAGCCAGGAAATTGCACCTGAAATTGGCCCTGTGGTCTGAGTGGCTTATAAGCCACCTCGCAAGCATGAAAGTAAATGAGAGAAGCAAACGAAACGGCCTCTCCGCTTCCCTATATCCACCACAGGCACATTTCTCACCCATCTACAAGAATCTCTCGTCTGCCGGCAGAAAAGGTCAGCAAGTCATGTAGTCTGGATTTAAAGAATGGAAGCGGGCGTCCGTTTTCTTTGGCCACCAGAGCATGTAGAAATAAACCCCAGATCCTCTGATTTTTTTTAAATTTTTTTTTTTATTCCTTGTGTGTAATGCACCCTCTTGTTTCCAGCTTCTCTGCTATTGCTGTAAATTGGCTTGGTTCTTGGTATGTGCTGCCTGTTCTCAGGGACTGAATGGAAGAGCTTGAATTTCACTGATCTGGGCAAAAAAAAAAAGAAAAAGAAATGCAATTGAATAGAAATTGTGTGCTGGCTTTCATTATGAATTGAAATGGATCATTTCTCTGTTCACTGTCTCCTGGGTTTCCAGGCAGTGAATAGAGCAAAAGATATGTCTTGCTTAGCCGGACCTAAGCCTCGGTTTTAGAGAGGCAGTTACTGCGGGCTGGAGACCTGGTCATGTATCAATGCCAAGTGCTAGAGGAAGCATACCTTTAGTGGTTAGTCTTTGGAAGAGGGCCAGTGCTGTTGGCCATGTTGGCTACTCTATCATTTCAATTTCAAGCCTAGAGCGTGTTCAGGCCAGTGGATGATTTGTGTTCTTATCAATCCATACCTCAACACTTCAGCATGCTTGATTACAACAGATTTAGCATGCAGTCCAGGTCCTTTGCCTTTTTAAAATGCCGGATTAAAATGGTAATGTTTTGCATGAAAACCTGATTTTTGTGCCAAAAAGTTAGATTCAGAGCTTTGTCGAGCGCAATGCTCGGGGTTATAATTCACCAAAGATAGAGACGGTTAACATTTGGATACAAATCAACAGAACATATTTTCTTTACCAAAGGTCTTAATTTTCATCACCATCTGCCCTCTGGTACTGAATGAATGGCACGAGCATACTCATGGATGGATTACTGAACGGTACCGGGCTCAGTGCCTGGGGGCTTCTGTTTGAAGTACATCTAATATTTCTTTTCAGTGAGTCAAACAAACAACTACAAAGACCAAAAAAAGACCAATTGGATGTAAAACAACCACAAAGAGAAGCAAAATGACTACAAAGAGACATAAAACACCAATAAACCATGTGGGCACATGGTGCATATCCTCGCTGTCGGGTGAAACCTTATGTCCAAAACACTTACTTTTCAGGAAATGAAAAAGCCCCTGTGTTCTTACTAGATACTGCGTTGGCAAAGTTGGTATCGAGTCTTTTTGAAATGGTCAGATACTTGCATGTGTCATTATATTCTTAATAATCAAAGGTTTTTGAGAAGTGTGATTCGTGTTTTGTTCGGCATTGATTAGGCGCTCAGCTGCTGAGGTCACATCGCTATTATACTCGCAATGGTACCATCAGAGCACAATGTTACCATCAGAGCTGCCTTTCTCTGCACTGAGTCCACGGACCCGGGAAGGTCCAGGAGAAGGGTACAGTAAAACTCTGTCGGAGCCGACCTAGAGCCGGCGTGCGCTGTGCCTCGTAGAGGGAATATGGCGGTGAGGGCCAGCCAGCGTCGAGTCGAGGTCCTCTCAAGGGGATCCTCCCTCAACGAGCGGCTATCCCTAACCTGCACAGTCAAATCCTTCGGGCAGACTGTGGAAACATATTTTCGTTAAAAAACTATGAGGAACACTGCCTCAGATGAAGGCCGACGAAATCACCTCAGGCGGGGTGGAGGTATGAGGTTTAGCTAACGGTTCGAGGATCTGATGGAGTTCAGAGATTTAGTCACAAGCTCTTTTTACTTTTCATTGATTAAATATTGTTAAAACCCACAGACGGAGGTAAAGAGTGACCTAAAAGGTAAAGCATTGATTTATGAGAAAAATATCAATGACGAAATAAGGACATCTTGTCAAAATGATCTATGAGCATACTTTATGATCACAAAATGACACAACACAGACAATACCACTGGTGGAAATTACACAGTAAATCTGCAACAATTGTTGCTCAATCACTCCTTCACCAGAGCTCTCACCTCTAGACAGAGAGCCTTGAGCTAACATCTGGGAAGAGACGGAGGTGAAAGATGTGTCGCTATTTGAAATAGATGTACAAGACAAATAAGAACTCTCCAAGTAGTCCAGTGGCTCTCCATCCACTGAATTGGAACGTTGGAAAGAAATACACAGTAAGAGTTGCGTTGACTAAATAATGGGAGAAAAAGAGGGCTTGTGATGGTTTTGGTGCAACTAGATGTTTTCATCCTGAAGAGCCCGTTCATAAAGCATCTTAGTGTTTGATAGATATGACATTCAGACGCGTTGGAGGGAAGATGCTTTAGGAACACTTGATGACAATGAACTTGGTTCAAGATGCATTTTGGAGAACAACAAAATGATGTTTTGGATTGACTCTGTGTGGGATGCAGAGGTGGACGTGCTTCGATATCTCTGCTGAAATTGCTTTTAAAACCTTCAAATTATATGCAGTAAAAAAACTTTGCACATGACTCATCAATCCACAGTAACAGCAGATCAAAGGCCAAAGTCATGTCTGCCCTGTTATTAAAGGTAAATTCAAAATAAATTTCATTACAACGGGAAAACTTTTTTTTTTTTTTTTTTTTTTTTTTACTATTTTGCTTTTTTTTAATTACAGTGGGTGTTAAGTATATTAAAGAGATATTTCTCACACTCAACTTTTCAAATACAGCAGCTAGGTCTTTGTTACGATGAGTTACATTGAACTATGGTGCATTACGTTGCATTACATTAAGTTGTGTTAAGTTGCATAGCTCGACTCACATACGTAACTTAAAAATAAGTCAACGGTTGACTTTTGGTTTTACACAGGACACAACATTCATTCACATTGTTACGTTGTATTTCCCAAGACCGGTTGACGTTTTAGAAATCCTTTCACCCACATAGGGCTCATAAGGAAAAGGGGAAAGGGGATGTGGACAGTTGAAGAGAAGATTCTATGTGTTGAAAGCTGTGTCCGGGGTCCACATAAGGCTACAACATAAAGGCACATGCAACACCATTGTAGCATGTGTATTATATACAAGACAAATTATTGTACCATTGAGTCAAATTATTAACTATTTCAAAACGTATATACATGCACATTTATATTTTATAGCCATGCAATTGTCTAGCCAGTGATTTCATACGGCTTCAGAAATGTTTTTGGTAAATCTGATCATGATTATGCATATATGACCTGGATAAATGAGTAGATGGCATTTTTCCATTCCCATATGTTTTACAGTGCTATTTTCTGCATTTCAGATGTTACCCATCAGGTTTTCTGTGGCCACTTGGGAGCAGCGGAACAAGCCATAAACACAGCATTGACCTTATAACGTAGCTCATAAAATAGTAAACGGATGCCTAGTTACACATAAAGCAGACACGAAGCAACATTAGCGTTCATTGGAGTTGTTTTTTCTGTCCAATTGATGCAGTTTTGATCTGCACCAATGCTCTTCGGCTGCTTTAGCTGCATTTTGACCAATTGTTCACGTGAAACATGCATTAATGCGTAATTTCTACTTTGTGACTGATACATTACACTCACCCAGGAGTATTCTCATTGCCGTGAATAACTTTGAGGTAGCATTAATGTCGGTCGGCCCCTGAAGTTAGAATGAGGCCCAACGAGAAGGAAAGAAGAATATTAGGAGAAGATTAATTGTGCAGCGCAACGTGATGTTTTAGTCTAGATCAAAATGTCTTTTCAACATCACAATCTTTATGGACTAACTGCCTCTCAGTTTTCAACACAACCAGCTGAAATACTGAACTGATTGTGAAAGTATCTCAGATGGAAAGCGTTTGACTTGTTCCCATTGTTGAGAAGGCCGAGTATTGAAAATCTATGTTGGGACAGAACTGTCACAGCCAGCCAACCTGTTCTAGTCTGCTGGCTAAGAGATGCCTGAGCTGCAGTCATGCCCTTGAGAAGTGCTCTTAAAAAATAGTGGCAGCTGTATAATTGGAATATTAGATAAACTCAAAGAATCGTGAGTTATGACAACTGCCTTGAACAAGAGGCAATAAAGGGGGAAGGAGGGAGGGCAGGAGAGGAATGGAGGAGGAGGATGAGTGATATATCTTCTGCCCTTCCGAGCCCTGATTTTTCCACAGTGATGGGAGGCCCTCCGCAAATGATGAGGGAGGCAGCTGTGAGAATACAGAGGTTCTGCAGGTTCAAGGCAAAGTCAACACCATCCAATCCCTCTAAACTCTCACACCGCTCAAAGAAGGCTCGGTAATTTCCTGACACAGCTGGGCTCTGTAGTTTTTAGCAAAACGTTACTCAAACATGAGGAAGCAGCCCTTCTATAAGCGTTTCATGACCTGACGTAGGTTTCTGCATGATATATATATATATATATATATATATATATATATATATATACTGTATGTATATGTAGAGATGCCAGGCTGCTTGCCCCAGTTTGGAGAAACCGACAGGAGTAGCTGCATGTTAGTTTGAATTGAAAGTCGACCGATAACGCAAACAAACTAAGACTGTTTTTTTGGTCAAAGGAGTCTGGTGACTTTTAAGAGAGCATTGATTGATAAAATAGCTTCAGTTCTCTGTCAGAAAGGCAGTAACCCCCGAGACTGGAAAGTCTCAGGGGTTACGGCATATACCGTTTTCCTAGCGGCAGGTACCGCTTGAAAGTGAAACGAGAAACGCCGTTAATGTACATTTTGCGTTCCATTGTCAATAAAGACAAAATACATTTTCGGCAGTGCTCGTTGTGAAACATTATGCATCAGGGGGCGTTATTGGTTTGCAAGTCTGACGGTGGCCTTCCACTTTCAACAGCGACTGCGGCTCAATCAGTAGATCGGTGATTAGTCCATGTGTCGTTGAGCAATACACTTAACCCCAAACGCAAACCCCAAAATTGCGGAGCTGTCATCGGTGTGTGTGAATGGGTGAATGACATGTAGTGAAAATTGCTTTGAGTGGTCAGAAGAGTAGATGCCACTGGACCTACAGTGGCATACCATCGGCCGCTTTTCGATCTTGGCGTAAACAAAATATTCTAAATATAGCAATATTCTTTTTTTGAAGGTGGTTCTTTTTAGGTGGCCAATATATGTCTTGCTGCTGCATTAATCTACAGCAGTATTGCTTCTCTTCTGAGTGGGAGTTTCCTTTTGAAAAACCTAGAAAAGAAGGAAGATGGAGTCGAGCTTTTATGGGGTTTGTTGACAATGACTCTGATTGGAACAAAGGAATAAAGGAGTTGGTATAAGTGAGGAATATGTGGCCTGGGGTATCAGCTGAAAACATTCAAAATACATTTTACTGAGTGTAGCTTTCTCTCTGTCCTGTGACACTCTCCAGTCGACTGTAATAAGATTGTGTGTGTGTGTGTGTGTGTGTGTGTGTGTGTGTGTGTGTGTGTACCTATGTCTAAAAGCAACAAAAAAAAAAAAAACCTGCATGGCCACTCATCTCTCCACCCTCAATCGTTTACGCTCCACTGCCAAGTCAGAGGTCTAATTATGCATTTGAGCGTGAGAGTTTAATTTGCACTTTTCATTTGGAGTGATTGGCACTCGCATAAGTTATGCTGAATGCTGTTTAACTACGGGGGAGGCAGGCGGGAGGCACCAGGCTCCATCACCGCGCCTCTCCACTCACCCCAGTTATTCATGTTGCAGACAAATGTATATTCATGTCTCTGCAAACCTGAGTGTGCCGCAGGAAGAGGTCTCGCGTTGAATTTAGAAGGTGTGTGTGTGTGTGTGTGTGTGTGTGTGTGTGTGTGTGTGTGTGTGTGTGTGTGTGTGTGTGTGTGTGTGTGTGTGTGTGTGTGTGTGGGAGGAGGAGGTCTTGCAAGAAATTGTCCTTTTACCTCTGTGCTGGTTTGAATCCAGTATTACAGTCGCACGTTATGCATTTGCTGGGATGTGTGCACGCCTGGTAGCTCCAAATATTTGATCTGAGCTGGGAGACGGAGATAGATTTCCCAGCATTCCTGTTGCGAGGGCGAGGCCTCCCCCTTGGGTGCCAGCCGGTGCAGTTGTGAGAACTTACGAAACGCAGGCAAAAACAGAGACAAACAGGCTTATTAAAATGCATGAAAACACGGTATCACTACTATCAGCATGCTCACTCGAGCACACAGACTGTAAGGCACCCACACACACACAAACTCATGAACACACCTGCCACCACACACACACACACACACACCCCACCTGCACTTTCTGTTCTGCTGTGAGAGCCAACTAAACACCCTGCATCTTCCCCACTTCTTCTTTTCTCTTCTGCTGTCTTACTTCTGTTTTTCTTTAGTTTTTGTAACCTTTTCTCACACTCCCCCAAAAAACAATAAGTCATTTTCTCTCTCTCTCTCTGTCTTTTCAACACCTCACCTCTCTCCCTCCACCGCGGAAAACTGCAACACCAACAATTTCCTTCCCTTCCTCCAAAGCGGATCCCCATGTGGTCGAGCACATTACCGAAGCTCACTGCCCACCGCTGGCCGCTTATCACCCAGACCCCTTTGTGTTTTGTATTATTTAAATATCGCCACACACACACACACACACACACACACACACACACACACACACACACACACACACACACACACACACACACACACACACACACACACACCCTAATTAACAAACAATTTGTAAAGGGAGGAGGCAGGCAGATGTTGGGAAAACAATTAAGAGAATGGAAAATTGCTTCACAAAGGGTTTTTGTGAGGCGCTGCCGACCCTTCATAACCCCGCCCGTCTGTCTGTTACGATGATAGTCGTCCGCGTCTCATTGCTTCCTAGAGCTCCGCCTCCTTCCTGCAGCCCTGTGGCCGTGGGGCAACTCATTCCATAAGCGCTAATAATGGAGCCATCTGAAAGGCGCGATTGTCACGCGGTGCGGAGAAGTCGGCGACGTGTCAAACCGAGCGCCGCGCTCGGCAGGAGTCGGGAGCAAGCGTGAGGAGGTCAAAGGATGTGAAATGAGGACGAAGAGAGGGCTGCCGTGTTTGGCTCTTTGTGTCCTTTTTCCGTGGAAGGCTTTTGCTGACCGTGCATGCTCCTCTTTTTTTTTTTTTTTTTTAACACCGCCCTACTCCACATTCAGATAGTTGCATCATCTGCCCCGTGCACCTGGTCCTGATGATGATGCTGCTGTACAGGAAGCCATCTTTTGATTTGTACATCTCATATGGTGAGATGGAGTGGATGCTGCATGGTGGTTTAAATACTTTAAGGGGTTTATTGGGGCAGTCTAGACTCACAAAGTACATAAACAGTAAATAAACTGTACTTGTATAGCGCTTTCTAGTCTTCCAACCACTCAAAGCTCTTTAACACTACATGTCATCAATCACCCATTCATACACGGATGGAAGGGCTCCAGTCGAGCCAACGCTGATGACGTCACTATGACATCACCAAGTTATTTTTTTTCAGACCAGACAAAGGTCCCTCAAAGCCAGACAAGACATTCTATAAGTGTTTTCCCAGGCAGCACATGGATTTTAATGTATAAAATTGCTCTTTTAAGCGGAGGTGGTGATTATGGGATAGTACTAAATGCGTAAACGCTTCTACTGTAACAACGGCAAGTATAGAAGAGTCATCTATCAGAAAAGCTGAACCAGTAATTTCAATAACAGAACAATATTTATTACCTTTTGCTAACTTTAGCTGACATTTATTGACTTGACTTGACATTATGTCACCATAATTCACGAGTCTTATTAGGCCAAGGGAACTTTTCACGATGCTAACTTGTGCTTCCTTCCTTCCTCTCTCCTCCCCGTAAATTGTTCCCCCCTCCGCCATCATGGAGGAGGGGGGAACGATCCCTAAAATGCAACTCGACGAGACGAGGAGGCTTCTTGAGGAGGCTAGAGCGAGGAATCGCAGGTGTGTCCCATGGGGAAGTCCTTTTGTGAAGTGGCGGAATGCATGAACGCCGCACCTCCACATGTCACCGACTTTGAAGGAACTGACTTTATCCTCAAATTTGCCGCAAAATCAAATGGCCTCAGCTCAGAGCGGCCGCCGCAGCTTTGCATAGACAGCATGGCAGCTCACCGCGGGACGCATTTTTCGGCTGCTCTGCTGTGTTTTTTTTTTTTTTTAGACTGGCGCTGTGGAACCAAAGATTTATCATTTGGCAGCTTTCTCTCCTCCATCTTTGCATCTCTTCCTTGCATCTCTCTCTCACATCCTGGCTGGGAGGAGCTAAGATGTCAGGAAGGAAAGCAAGGATACATGTTGGCATAATGAAAAGCTCCCCTGTATGGCTGCAGCAGCAAACACGCTGTTGTGCATTGGTGTGTAATATCAATTCAACATTTAATTGTAAAATGAAGAATGTTTTATTTATACTTTTTTAAAACTACAAGTTTATTTTTTTGTCACAAAGTCGCTCATCACAGCCACTTTAAGTGGTTTTTACTTTCATTTATTTTTTATTTTATTTTGTATGCTTTGCTTGAAGGATAACTTTTTTTTTTTAAACTTCAAAAACCAACAAAGATGCCTGATATAACTTACTTCTTTGTGCCATCGAGCTCCAGTGATGTCCAAAGACTAATAAAAAGACATCCATGAGCCGCACTGTACAGTACTTTATTTCAACTCAATCATACAGGTCTCACTGCCTGAAGCACTCACTAGAACACCAAAGGTGTATTAATCCGCCACTGAAAATAATCACTAACACAATACACTATTTGTTTCCTGAGTAATGTTGATTAAAAACTGCCCAGCTGATATATGTGAGACCTATTTATAGATGCATGTTTTAAGCCGGAACCATGTGGCTTTGGGCTGTTTGGTTGAGATGTACTGGGAGACGGACCAACACGTATGACCCACAGCTGCTTTCTAAATGAGACATGGACTTCAACACAATGAAGGCGTGACGCGGTGCTTTAATTAAATCATGTCAGACAAGGTGGCACAGTGACATACTCCCTCAGTGCTCTATTCTGAGATACTTACCAATTTTAACCCTTTAGCGGTGGCATGTTTGTTTCCATGTGAATATATTTAAACCTCATACAACCTCCACAAAGTTTGTGTTTACTATTACTATTATGTTTGCATCCGTTTTCCAGCACGAACCACACTCTCGCTCCAATTTCTTAGCTTGGCAGAGCTCTAGTGCCCCCTTTTATTTGAATGACAAGTCATTAGCTTGTTAAATTGCGATGGAGAATCCACTTATCCTTCCCACCGACTGTAAACTAGTCGGTGGGAAGCATGAAATTGTGCAAAGCTCATTCTGCTCACCTTCAAAGCTGCTTTCTTGTGGTGAGTTCCTGAATGTTAATACAGCTTACTGAGGATGAAAAGTTCTGTTTTCTATTGGCTTAAAGGAAAGTGAATAGTATGAATATCATACCGTCTCTGTAAAACTTTAAATATGTCTCTTACCCTCCTTTTGAGCGCAGATATATTAATATTCATTCTCCAACGTCAGCTGCATGTGTTCGTCCACAAACCGTAACGCCAGGTAGATTGCCTCGTGAATTATTAAATAAACCAGATTGCCCTATCAGGGCAGAAGAATGTGAGCGGCAGTGGTTTGCCGTAGAGAGATTAGGAAAAGTTAGACCATGTGATGGGGTCTTGATATCTCATGAGAGACGGAGAGCGGATAACAGCCCCGCTCTTTTATTCATTTTGAGGGTGAAAGATAGATGAGCGAATGAATCATTTCTAATCTTCTTTGAGGCCATGCGGCAGAGGACAGGAGAGGGAAAGATGTTTATTTACCGCGCCGGTGGAAAGCTGGATCAAAAGTGTTGAGGACGTCGGAGGAGACATGGGATCTCATTTTGCAGTGACGGCGTTCAACTGCGTCCGCGCTGTCAACCTTGCAGAGACCCAGAGAAGGTCTTTCTCAGGCCTTTGCCGACCTTTTACTCTTGCCTCTTCATCTCTGTCCTCCCTCGCTCCGGCTCCTGCACGGCATCCTTTAGGTGTTAGTATCTCAACAGCAGTTTTCACAGCTGCCCTTTTTCTCTCCTTCCTCTGCTGCGCTGACCCCGTTGGTACGAACTTTCAGAGTGGAGCGGAGAGGCTATGGAGCAGAACCACGTCGAGCCAGACTCCTCGGTGTTGGGCCCCTCTGGGGCTCCCCTGCAGTGCGGCTGGTGTTTAATCAAGCCCCTGGCTACGACTCCCAGCAGGCCTGTGCTCCCCTGACCCCCGCCATCTGTGGAGGCTCGAGTTTGCAGAACCCACACGCTCTATTATAAGCTACCTGTCCTTGAGCTCTCTCTCTCCAGCTTTTACAGCAAGTGTGTGTTTAGCTGACGTTGCTAATCCACAGGATATATATATATATATATATATATCTATATATATATCTATATATATATCTATATCTCTCATCCACGCACACAGAGGTTGGGGGCATGCTCACCACACACATACAGCTGAGAGAGAGCGAAAACCTTCCTATGCTCTGAAATGGTCAAGGGGACTAAAAGTGTAGAAGACAGAAAAGACAACATCAAGGGATCAAGGGCAGGCGTCCAATTAAGCTTTTAGTCCTCTAACAATCAACAAAAATATCATATCAAAAGTTCCAACTTGGCTCCCGCTGCAGCAAAAAAAAGAAAACAAGGCTGAAAGTATTTTTCTAATGGCTCTTTCCCCGTTGCCACTGTTTTCACTCTCGGAGTGCTCCAGATAGCCGTCCGGCCTAGCAGCGGCGGCGGCTGCTCCTCATCACAGAGACTTGACCACAGAGAACGTCTTATCAGCCTCGCGTGTCGCCGATCTTCAGTCTGCGCTGATGGATTTGGCCGAGCGCTCGACGGCTGAGTTTTTAAGCAGATTCATATCGGGGTGATTGAGCGAGCTGGGGCTTTGGTCGGCCAGTTGTTAGCGCTGTTGGTGCTGTTATTGCTTACGCAGGGGGAGACGGTGACACCGTAGCCGTGGTGATGGATAGAGAGGCTGAGATTTGAGAGGTGGAAAATAGAGAGAGGAGGGGAGGCAGGGGGAGAGGAGGAGATAGAAAGCGGCATGTAGTAGAGTGGGTTACATGTGAAGTGAATTGTATGTAGAATAGATCAGACACTCACCACAGGCTCAAGTGAAGCCTTTTTTTTTTTTTTTTTTTTTTTTTTTTTACATTGCTGCTTCTCAAGTGGCAAACCATAATTATCTCTGAAAGGAGAACATATGCACATAGTGTGACACTAATCAATACAAGTATCATGCTTAGCATAGGATTGTATGCAGTGACATGAATGAGAGCTGCTAAGATGACCTCTGACCTCTTGAGTATAGGAAACCCTTTGAAACCCAATTAGAGGATAAAAAAAAAAATCCATCACTGCTGCTGCTATAAATATCATTTATTTTACTGACCGAGAGAGAAATAAAAAGATTGTAAATACCCAAGGCTCTGCACAACTTTGCATAAAATCATCCCTCAATTCATATGGAAATGAAAAGTTTATGTATCAACATAACTATGGTTTCTTGCCAAGAGTTAGACGGTAAGATCTCATGTCTGTGCGCTAAGTGAGGAGCCGGAGTGTGGCGGTAATTAGCTTAGCTTAGCATAAAGGGGGAAGCGGCTAGCCTGAAGTTAAAATGCATCTGCCAACCAAAACCTCTGATTTGAGAAAAGTTTCTTCATGAAGAGTTTTCCTCATATGCTGGAATACTCTGCCGGTGCACATTTTTCAGTAGGGCAGTAGAGAAATAATAAGTGATTCGGTTCAATCAGCTGTAATCAAAACTTTATTACAATGTATCAAATGACAAACAATGGTTACACTTGTCTTTTCAAAGCGACTTTTGTCATCCTAGTATTCCACGACGCATTAACTGTCAAATCTGCAACTCTGAGATCAGATCTTGCTTCCACTGGGATCCGATCAGAGAGACCACATGCCGAGGTTGCCTGCAGAGAATTATCATCTTTTGTCTTGCTCTTTTTTTTGGGGCCTTGATACCATCTAAAGTGACCCATTTTTGGTGGAGATCCCAGCTCTGGAGTGAGAGAGAAATTCATAGTAGTGAACCACTGAGTGTTTGCTTCTCTGCTGGGAGCTTTTTTTTTTTCTTTCATTACCCAGTCTATCAGCATGGCAAATAAGAGCTGTGACCCCTCCTGACCCGGCCCCTGACTCAGATAAGCACTGCAAACACAGTGTGAAGTGGCTCAGGCAGTCACGGTCACACACCGCGGAGCACACTAAGCCCTCCGTCCTGCCGCACTGACAGACGCCAACTGCTACACTCTTCAAATGGTGTGTGTGTGTGTGTGTGTGTGTGTGTGTGTGTGTGTGTGTGTGTGTGTGTGTGTGTGTGTGTGTGTGTGTGTGTGTGTGTGTGTGTGTGTAGGGGAACAAGAAGTGAAATGTGTGTCTTTGGGAGTTGGGTCATGTTTCTGAGTGTCTGGGTGTTTATGTGCGCACATGCTCTGTCTGCACACGTGTGTCTCTTCCTATTTGTTGTTTCGATGTGTTTTCCCTCACCTCCATCTCCCCCCCCCCCCCCCCCCCCCCCCCCCCCCCTGACATGCCATCACGGCACTGACAGATACATCGCTCTCGGTGCTTTATAGCCAGCGAGGAAACGGGGTAAACAAAGCTCGCAAAAGAAGAAGCCGTGTTTCTCTTTTATGGTCTACAATATTTCATGGGCTTTAAGAAAGGCTGCACCTGAGTTATTGGAGAGGCCTGTCGCGATGGCTGGCGAGGAAGGAATTTTATCCGTAACATTTTTTAAACAAACTTTTGCTATATATCTCCCAGGGTTCTCCTCCCTGCGGTTGGGTTTTTACATCTCCGGCGGAGTCCCTCTCCCTTCTGCCCAGTCCTCAAGGCCTGTCTGACATCACGGTCGATGACAATCTGGCCTCTGTGTTTATTTGATTGTCCTCCACAGATAATGACCATTGCACCAAGGCTACAGATAAACTATGGGAAGATGAGCACAGACACACAGAGATAAAAAAAAAAAAAAAAAAAAAAAGACTTTTACGGAGAGAATCCAGGCCTTTCTCAGCAGTAAGCACAGCAGAACCTTTCAACATGAAGCAGGGCACACATAGAGCCTCCATTGGTTTAAACTCAAATCATGTTTTGTTGTTGTAAACACTGTTTCGTAACCTGGGCTCAGTGTGTCAGTGTCAGTGTTGTGGAAGTTTTTTGCACCACTTTGGGAACGGTGACGTTAGTACGTCGGTCACGGTCGCCATGAGATTCTGGACAGAGATTCATGGTTCCCAGAGGATGAATCCCACAGGCCATGGTGATCTCCTGGTGTCTCCTCTGTGGTCGCAG
Source organism: Cebidichthys violaceus (assembly GCF_023349555.1). Classification (NCBI taxonomy): domain Eukaryota; kingdom Metazoa; phylum Chordata; class Actinopteri; order Perciformes; family Stichaeidae; genus Cebidichthys; species Cebidichthys violaceus. Next base: position 1,610,638 of record NW_027176528.1, on the reverse strand, counting down.
TGAAATGGCACTGACAGCCTTTTGGATGGATGGCCATGACATTTGGTGCTCCTCCTGCTATAAGTACACATGTTCAAGAGCCCGGTTTCATTCGACAGTTTGAAAAGGAAATTGTCGTCACATGATGTCTTATTTCTTTCTTGATGTATTTCCCTGTATTGTATTTATTTCTATTTTTATCCACTGATTGGTTTGTTTCCCTGGTTATTGTGTGTGCTTCTTGTTTAATTTTTGTTGAATTTTCCCAATTATTTTGGCATATTTTTTTTTCCTCCCTTTTTAATTGTATTTCTTTATTTTTTGTGTGTGTATAAGCTTGAGCCTCCCCTTCTGTCACATTTCACAAGTCTTACGTGTTTGCAAAATAACAAAAAAAAGTAAAACATCAGCATGTAGCCATTGTCGTTAGCATGCTGATGTTAGCATTTTGCTCAATGTACCAAAGGGATGGATATCACCCTTCTAAATATGCATATATATTGGATTGAAATGACGACTACACTAATATAATTGTTTCTCGTGGTTAAATAATCATTAAAAGGCACTCACATTTAAGCTGTTGCTTGTATTTATACATGTAAATAATGAGCCATTATGTGGCAGGTGCATGCGGCTGTATTGATTACAACTGAAGCTCATTTGTAAGGTATACTAATGAAAGGAAATGTGGACTCGGCTGCAGAGGAACCAGAAGCATTTCACAAACATGGCATCTTCAAGCAGCCAGACTTTGTGCTACGTGCTTGTGTGGCCTTCAAATATGTCTGCTGCTAAATTGTGTCTTTGGTTGTTTTCACATATAATCCTTTTTAAACGAATAAAGTGGATTAATGGAAAAGGGACTATTTGAGTCAGTTTATTTGAAAGAAGAGTCAGTTCTGGTTCTGGTCAACTTCAGCTCTAATGAGGCCTCAGTCCTCCTTCTGTTCACACTATAGTTCCCACCTTCATCCCTCTGTTTCCCCTACAATGACAGGTTCAGGGTTGGCACAGGCTCATTGAAGAAAAGGTTCATGTGTCTTTTTATGTCGGACTATTCTCTGCTTTTTCCTCACTCTTTCCCTCTCAACTATACCAAAGCAGCTGTCAATTAGTCGGGGCCCCTGCCGGCTCGTTAAGATGAGTCAGCAGTCAATGACGCGATAAAACAGTCAAACAAAATGGATCTTACGCGTTTTTATTTTTTAGTTTGGAACTAATAACGCAGGGTCACCACAGCACCATCAAACACAACAAAACGCCATGCACTTGTATCACTGAGGGGTTGCATTCAAATAAAAACTCACTTTCTTCCCTCACTCCTCCTGCGTTGTAGGAGAAGGACTTTAAAAAATCAGCTTCAGAAACTCTGAATGCGCCGATAAGATCACAGTGAATAGATGATCCAAAGGACGAGAGCACTGCCTGCAGACCGGCCCTCTAATTCCTTGATGTTTTAAGGATAGAGAGTACATCAGAACAGACTATGCGGTTTTGAAACGGACTGCTCCAGTGGTCTTTTCGTATTGTTTGGGCTGGCTTGGCTTCATGAGGAATTGTGTACATAGAAAGCAACTTGGGGGAAAAAAAAAAACAGTGGGGGGTCAGGAAACTAGGATGTGCTCCTGCTGTGGCTTTTGCTGGTGTAACAATGCTCCCTCTTCTGGTTTAAAACAACAGAGGCAGACAAGGAGTAGCCTGTCTCACTCCACACTGAGAGAGAAATATCTGTTTCTTGTGTGTGTGTGTGTGTGTGTGTGTGTGTGTGTGTGTGTGGATATACACACAAAAAGCACCTGCGAAGGGAAATAATCCTAAATTTACTTTTAATACCAACGATAAAATGGTGGCACATAAATACCTTTATTATAGTTTTGGCTAGTTTTTTATTTCTGAGGCATTTGGTTTTATAGCAAACATCAAGAAAATAAGAAGGTACCTTCCTGGAACACAGTTGTCAACATGGCCGTGCCCCTGTCTCTCCCTTGTGTGCACCCACTCCTCTTGTCTTCCATGTCCCCAGCTTCTGTGTGTGTGTGTGTGTGTGTGTGTGTGTGTGTGTGTGTGTGTGTGTGTGTGTGTGTGTGTGTGTGTGTGTGTGTGTGTGTGTGTGTGTGTGTGTCTCTTCCTGTCCTGCCATCCACCTGGGCCCATTCTATCAACACACACCTGCCTGCAGTCGGCTCATCCCCTCCATCAGCTCACACACCTGCTCGTCATCTCTGCAGCGTATCTTTGTTTCTTTGTTTCAGCTCCTTTGGTAGAATTCTAGAGTGTGTTCTTTACCTTGTTGTCCTCAGCCTCTAACCATTTCTCCTGTGTCCTAGGATCAGTGCGTCGTCTGCCGTCCCGCCCTTCAATCAGAGGCGCTGCGGTTCGATCCCCCGGCTCCGCTAATATATGTTGATGTGTGGCTTTTGCAAGCCGCTGAGCCCCAAATTGCTCCCGTTTAGTTTATTGATTGCTCGACTGATTAGTTTGAGTCCTGATGGGCAGGTGGCACCTTTTGCATGGTAGCTCTGTCGTCAGTGTATGAATGATGACATGTAGTGTTAAAGCGCTTTGAGCGGCCAGAAGACTAGAAAAGCGCTACACAAGTACAAGTCCATTTAACGTTTACTTATTTTGCCTGAACCTAACCAAGTACTTTTGACACCTGAATACAACCTATAAGTAGTTTTGTTGCCGAAGTAAACATTAAAAGTAAGTAATCCTTCGTTGGCAGTTTATTTTGAATCGAGACTGTTTGGCTGACACCAGAGGGGGACCCAGAGTGTCATAGTTTTAAGCGTATAGGGCCACTGACCAAGCAGCAGTATTTGACAAGTGTGGAGTGACAATGTGTTGGCTTCAAAAACATATACTCAACTACAGGGCACACACAGGCTAGAAAAGGTATAACATATATTTAAACTTTAAACTTCCTTTTAGTTTCTTACAGTAATCAATGATTCCTCCCAAAGCGCTGCCCGCTGATTCAGCCTATGCGCCCTTCATCAAATCCAGATGTTCTTTAGTGTAAAGGCCTAGGATTTCCTATCCATCTTGATAGTTCAAGGTATTTGTTTCAACAATAAAACCGTGCTTTGAGCGCAATGGGTCGAAAAGTGAGATCAACCCAAAAGTGATATTGGTCATTTTGTTTGTAACAAATCTTAAATTTCCATTTCCAGGAGAACAAAAGCCAAGAACATATTTCAAAGGTTTTAACAATGGAAGATACTTTGAATTAAATCAATATGAATTATGACAGATTGAAAAATGCAAAATCTTAAAGATATGCAAACAGTGCCTGTAAGAAGAAATGATAGTTAGGTAATGCAACGACAGATTTTTTTTTAAGGCTGTTAGCATCTCATCTTACAAATGCACAGATTTATTGTTAATTGCACTATTTTGAACAAGAAGTGCCTCCAAATGAAGAAGCATTTATAGCCTTGTCTCTGGGAGGTTATTCGCATATTATGATTTTCTTTCCCCCCTTTTCGAGCATATGGTAATTAGCTGCACTTAAGCAATTACACAAACAAAAACGCTGAGGAGCGGAGCATATGGGAAGGCTTTTAGCTGGGTCACATTTTCCAACAGATGCGGAAAGAAAGCGAGAGAAAGGAAAAGCAAGCTGAGAGATGGAATTTCTTGTCATCCATCTCAGGGACTGCCATTTCAGCCCCCCCCCCCCCCCCCCCTCTTTCTCTCTCTCTCTGTCACTTTTCAGCAGCCATTGTTCTCGGTGGGGTGATTTTTCTTTTCCCTCTTCAGACACGATAAAGGAGTGCACAGTCATATCCCCAACACAGCTTCAGCAAAACAAAGAGTTACAGTGAAAAATGAGAAGCAATTTCCATCATGAGAACCTTCCACCTTCCACCTTCCACCACACAACCTGCCAGTCGAGACTAATATGGAGGTCGAATGGTTGATAACGGTGCCGTTTAAAGGTGGTTAATGTTGTTTTTTTTGGGTAATTCCCTAACTGTTTCCGCTCAGTTATCTGCCAAGAATATCAAATCAATAGATGTGTTCTTCTTCTGACATCAGGCTTTGAAATGTGGACCAGATCAGTGCTAATCAAAGGCAAAATCAATCACCTGATCTGTTATTCCACTCAAGTTCACGTCCACCGATATACACGACATGTGTTGCATCCCTGTGCTTTTCCTGGAAATGCAACTCCAACGCACGTCATGTGACCACGTGTTACACAATCTATCTTTGCACGATCGAGTTGAAGGGGAACTATTTCGTTTTTCATCAAAGCAACACATTTTGGGAATGGAGAGGCCATTCAAAGATTTGCCTGCAAATGACCACAGACAAAGCGATTCATGAATTCCCCCGAGACACTGATTGGATAGATATGACACATCTATTTATGAGATGCCTCTAATCATTTTGGGCTTCTTATCCTCTGCGGATCTCAGCAGCATTTGAAAATGGTATCCTGTCCCACGGTGGGCAGTATAATGACGGGTAATGGAGGCAGCAGCCGAGCCTGTTTACCGGCTGTCATTTCCTGCTACGGCTCTCTGTCTGCCTTTTTTTTTATTCTTTCATGATCCGAGGATTACATGAGAAAGGAGATGAAATCACCCGGAGTTTGTCCTCTCCCCTCCGTCTGTCACTCTCCTGCACTCCCATTCCATATTTCTTACTATCTCACTTTGTCAACAGCAATGGAGAAATCAAAGAATTGGCATGAAGGTATTGCATTCGTTCTCACTCTTTCCGCCTTTATAAATCATTCCCCTCCCACACACACACACACACACACACACACACACACACACACACACACTCACACTCACACACACACGAGCGTGCGCACACACACACACACACACACACACACACACACACACACACACACACACAGGCCTCTAGCAAAGCTCAGTGGGGCTGTAGTTCTTACTCATTGTGGTGCTTTTAGCTAAATGCTAATGTCACCATGCTAATATGCTCACAATGACAATATTAACCAGCATGTCATATTTACCAGGTTCACCGTCTTAGACCAATGAGTTAGCATGCCATTATTCACGAACCAAAGCTGACCGTGTTCATTTTATTGGCTCACCATTAGCATTAGCAGTTGCTAATCTTCCTTGGGGAAAGATAAAACATTGATACAATAATCAATCAATAATAATAATGTCGACCAGATGATGGTGCTGGATGAAAATTGAGAGAATCACCGTCATTATAATATAAATATTGAAAATGCTTAATTTGACATTTGATTGAATGATTCATTGATGGAAAAGATAATCAACAGATCAATAATGCAAATAGTTGTTGGCCGAAGCCTTACTTTGAATGTCTGCACTAAATTGTATGGCAATCCATCCAATAATGAAACATTGACAAATTGAAAGTCAGAATCATGGAGGCTGTAGTGGACAACTCAAAGAATCATCAAAGACATCAGGCTTCGTCCTCTGAGGACCATGAATATACAAAACTGTGCGCGCAAACAATCCCCTATTGAGACATTTTCAGTTTGGTGGCAGACCGACAAATTACTTTGTCAACTTTGATGCAGCTTCTTCTCTCATTTGCTTTACTTTAATCATTCACCACACACACACACACACACACACACACACACACAGAAGCCTCAGAGAAACACAGCATCTGAAAGTTGTCACTACAACACAACACCGAGGCAGATCAATGGTGTTATGATGAAGCAATAATTTAATACAAATGTAAAGAATTACAAAGGCGCTTTGTGCTAAAACAGTTTGATCATGGTGTTTATTTACGTAGGGCATTAGAACAGGCACTTGATACACTATGCGTGTACTTTGAATGACCATTTTCTTTTTAGCTTAAACCAATACAATACGGTTGTGCCTTTTTCTTTGCACTGCAAAGTGAAGCCTTCAGTCAGCAAACATGGCTTTTACTAAATCCCTTGTGGGATTGTGGAGGAAGAATTGTGCAAACAAGCTCTGCATAATGCTGTCGTTAAGAGACTGCTTTACTACTGGGCGAGTTAGAGCATCTGCGCATATGCAAGCTGACCTTTGAACTCTATTATCACTTAATTCTGCCGCTTGTCAGGCCACAAATCGTTTGAGAATCTGCTTTTTTCTAACTCATTGTGAGCCTGAGCTGTGTGAACATTAATGACATCGATACACAAAGGACAAAAAGAAGAAGTGATGCCATTTTCCAAGTAGAGGGATGTGGTTTCAGCTTACTGGTGTTTCAATGTAGGTCCTGGCTTTAGCAGGTCTCTAAAATCGGCTGCTGACACTGTTCAAAACTATAGACCTTCCTTTATGGATCCCCAAAAGCAGCAATGTACAAAGAAAATAAGATAAGAATGCCAAAATGTTATAGCATGAGGTCCATTGTTCCTATGTGATCGATTTAGACAAGGGTAGGGTAGCAGCCTTATACTGTCTAATTGGGTGGGCTGTGTGTGATGTAGGCTGGTACCATGGGGGAAGGGGCGTCAGGGAATGGGAAATCAATGGAAGCCAAGTGAACATCAACAGGATATCAGTCCTGAGGAAATTCCTTTGCACACCACCACCTCGGGGAAGTCCAGCTGATGAGCGTCGTGCTCCTGTTGCTGATCAAATACTAATGACAGGTGGAGATGTTCCAGTAAGGGAATGTAGGCGTATGAGGAGTGAGAGAACATAGGTGTGTAACCTTGAGCCTTAACCCTCCCATGAGGCATTATTAGTGTACCTTCATCCTTTTCTCTGTTTGATATTCTCCCTGTGTTCCATGAGTACAAGGTGTCTACGAAGTTTCAAAAGATGCCTGAAGCAGTGAATCAAAACCCCCCCAGGGTCATGGACTGGTACCTCCCCACACAACATTTAGTATTTACTATGTTGCAAAGTGTTTTTCCTATTCTGTATTCCCATTGCATTTTTTTCTTTCTTTTTTTTAAAATTTTTTTAATGATAACTTCTGTGCTATTAAACATAGAAACACTCTACAGGATGTACTGTTTGATCCCAGCACCATGTCTTTGATAACGCAGTTGTTAATCTTTCATATTGGGTGATTGAACCAGGAGAGCTTCATGCCCATCTGTAGATGTCTGTCCTTCATATTTCCTCATCACTTAGTAATTAATCTGGCAGTTGCTCCTGGATCTTCAGGCGGTGTGGAGGGTTATGATAGTCAAACTTGAACCAAACCTGAGCCCAAACTTTATGCAACAAAATGGCCCAAAACCAACCTGAGACCCAGATTCCTTGTCAGCCCATTAGCTTCGGGTCCAGTTGGAGTTGAGTTCAGGGTATGGGCTTGGCTTGGGTCTCAGTTTTAGGCTTAATGTTGTTTTCTTTATCTTCTAATTCTGTCTTGTCAAATGCCAATTTCAGACAAATGATGGAGGATTGAAATCAACCTCAGTAGCTGTTCTGGAGTTTTTGATCATATCACATGATCTTCCTCAGCAGATTTGGAATTGAATTGGAGATGTGACACAATGGACATTTCCAGAACAGCTACTGAGTTCACAGTGAGATTATGTGGTCAACTCCTGTAAAGAAGAAAGGTCAAGAATGAATTTACAACCAACATGGACGAGGCATTGGCAAAGGGCTCGGAGGAAGAGGAGGTATTTTCATCATCAACATGAAATAGATGACAACTGGTCCAATTACATTTTTGTGTGATTGTATCAACCTTGAAGTGAGATCGTCAAGGCAAGTCAATTTTATGTTCACATCCCGAAATCACAAAACTGTCTTTACAATCTGTTTAACAATCCCCACTTTTTATCCTCAGATCCCTCATTCGGATAAAAAAAACAAAACGATTGAGTTATGATCAAGACTGTGATGCTTTTTCCTTTTTCTTTGTTGCATGTGCTCACAACTGAGTCGAGTCGCCTCCTCAAAAGGCATGGTTCTGTCTCAAATCCTAAGGCTTTTTCCCCCTTAGTGATCCCTGAGTTGTTCCACAGCAGCTTGTCCCCCTGCTTACCGTCCATGTCGATCGGCAGGCCCCCGGGAATAATCTGCATGGGCATAGGTGAAGGGGTCAGCCGCTGGGTCCTGATCCTGAGAAACCTCCCGGCTGGGATCGCTTCACATCCCCCCCCTTCCATTTCACAACACTTAGCTCCATAGTGCCTCTCATTACTCTCTCAGTACAAGACCCTCTATGCCTCCCCCCCCCCTTTCCAGACCCCCTGGTATCTGGGTTAAATGGAAAAGAGAAAGCCTCGAGGGGGCTTGAGGACTTTCTGGGGCCTCAGCTCTGCTCTGTAGGCCAGGAATAGAGACATTCCCTGGGCCGGGACACTGACCCGAAGCCTGGGGCTCAGGACCTGTGTGAACCTGGTTTAATTATATTAGCTGCAGTATTTGGACCCCTTGGCCTTGGCTTTCACAAGCACTTTAAATGAGGAGGGTTTTCATCACCACCTGATTTGTTTTGGTGTGCCACACTAAGCTTCATCATCATAGCTATTTGTCTAACAAGGTCATATCACATTAACTAGTGACGTGCATAGGTCCCTCCCCTTTTTTAATCTTTCCATCACAGCGTCTTTTGTAGTCAGCCACTCCTGAGTGACAGTCCGGGTCTGCCCATATTTCATTCTGACAGGCTGGGTGGTCAGGATCAATAAACACGCATACACGCAGGCAAGCTTGGCAAACACACACACACGCACACGCACACGCACACACACACACACGCGCGCCATATAACATATTTATTTGTCCATTCATTTATCTCTGTGATGGAGCAGCTACATTCTTGTGTCAGTTGATTTCTCTAACAGATAGTGCAGGTTGGGGAGCCGGCTGTTGGCTACAATCCCAGTTGGACATGGTTAAAAAAAAAAAAAAAAAAAATGAAATGAATAATTAACAGTCACTTGAAAGCATGAATGTGTAGTGCCTACCCATGTAGTGCTTCTCCGCACAGTGCATTATCATATCCCAAAGGACACGAGAGATGAAATTAGCGTTGTGTTCCACCTAATTGCTCAGCTCTGGCAAATTAACGTGCCCTTTTTCAACCTTGTGTTTGCGAAATGCTATTCATGCTGTTTTGTTTCATGTTTAACTCCACATATTTACACATGAAAAGATTAACCACCTCGGTTAATTACGCTAAATTTTTCCATTCCGTGTTGGCTGGCTCCACGCGGCACAGGCCAAAATGTTCATTGACAGATATGAATCAGTAGAACACATTCTGTGGGAGAGATATATATGTTCTAGGCTCGAAGCAACACTAGCTACCCCTTTGCCTGGAAGCAGCCATAATCAGCGCTAGCATTTAGGCATATAAGGCATATTACTTTACTAATGCTAATTGCTAGAGTGATTTACGAAGATGTACTGCGTGCACTCACAGAGCACTTGTACTCACATTTCGTTCTTTATGAAACTCCTTTGCACAGCACAGTAGCATCACTAAATTCTAGGCTTTTAGCAGCGCTACTGGGATAAATTTAATGCTCCATTGACATTAAAACATTGAAAAGTTCTGTTGGCTAAATGTCGTTTCCAAGTCTTCGAGACAGCCGTCTCTAAATCAAACACTTCACTGTGGAAAAGCAAACTGGAGTCAAAATAAAGTGGATAGAAGTCATTGATTCTTTTCCATCTGTGTGTCGAGTGGAGGTAAAGATTAGCCTTTCCATCTCCCTGACTGATGTGGAAGTTGGAAATGTGCCCATAAGTACATCCACCACTTCTTTTTTTTTTACTCTATTGTTTTTGGAATGTTCCAGCCTCACTCACCACAGGACTTATCGCGGAGTCATTCCCAATCTACTTTCAGCACATGTACTGTAAAACTGTATGATGACAACAATGTTAATTCGGCACTTAACTTTCACTGTGCTGTAATCTTTTGCTGAAAATATAAAATAGTGACATTTTATACACTTGATCTTTGTGGGGTTTTTTTTTTTTTGTTAACTTTGCATGAGGGAAATTCTGGACATTTTTAACATTCTGCGGCTGCGGTCGTTGTCTTTGATGTGTACAATTACCATGGTTACAGGTGTGGAACAGTGGAAAAAGGCACCGTCGGCCTGCCTACACCCGACTGTAATGAATCTCACACACTCACTCGGCTGAAAAAACACAAACAAAAGTTGGGTTTAGGCATCAAAACTAGTTAGTGAGGTTTTGGGAAAACATCTTGGTTGGGCTTAAAATACCCACGCACAGTTGGCTTTAAGCAATAAGACCATTTAGTTTAGGAAAATGTATTCTGTCTTTGACAAAGACATACGCACACACAAGGAAGGTGTTCGAGATTTAACTGGCTGGGATGCAAATAAAAGCTGCACAGGTTAAATAGACCTGGCACCTCTGGCCAAGATAAATCCAAACAGAGATCACATTTACATACAACCTGCACACCACATGATGTGTCAAACTCCTGCACATGAGTATCTAATTCAGCCCGAGAGTGACATGCATCAAGGCCGAGAGCTATCTTGTGTGTAGGAGAGGGAGTATTAACAAACACACACAGCTTTGAGAGGATGAAGTGCTTTTTTTTTCTTTCTGATTCTAGTCTTCTTCAGCAGGATAAATGTTCTTCTTGGAGAGCTCATGATTTATTCACTATGCCCTGTGGACCATCTGACTCCCCGACCATCTACAGGAAGCAAACGCAAAACACAGAAATGGGAACACACACTTGACCACGATAGACTGTCTCTCAATAGAACTCTATACTTGCATCTGACACATGCTGTGTGTGATAAAAGAAGACAAAAGGCTCAGTGTCCGTTTTTCAGTCGTTACGCCATTAGTGTCTTTTCAAAATAAACGTCCACGTTCACAGATGTACAGTTTACGCTCTTTGCATGCTGACAGTATCTTTTCAAAGTAAACTTCCAAAGCAGGTGTACTTTGTTTTGAAGGTTTACTTACCGAACAAAACTACTTAAGTTAAATCAAACACACACGTGACTTTCACCCAGGAGACCGCTGTTTGTGTCCATGTGAAACCAAAACCAAACGTTGACTTTACACTTCTTACTATTCTTTGTTACGCAACATGAAATAGTCTGCTGAGGGCAGTTGGTGTTCATTTACATTCCAGTTATCTTGATGCGATTGTTAAATTACATTTTAACACAAACCATGATTATTTCATTTAACCTTAACCATGCAGGTTTTTTTTTTTTTTTGCCTAAGCCTTACCAATCATCACACAACGTCAACCAAATGTCATTGCAAGTTTCTGCAAGTGCGATACGAGGCTGATGTGAAAAATATTAATGAAACTCGTTTTTCATTCAGAAATGTTGTATCGCTTGGTTTGCAGAAACACACAGTGCCATTTTGTTTCTGGCATCTGGGGGTGCAGCCTTTTACACAGTATTTGTCATTTGGTGCTGAGGCTGCCAGGTGGCGTGAATGGAGTTTAAAAAAAACAACAACTTCTGTCTCCTTTAACAACTTTTAGAGGTTGTCATTGATTGAAATGTGTGATGTTGCTCACTTTTTCTTTTTCTTATCAACTCTGTCTTTCTCACCTTCTTCTCCGATACCTGTGATAAATACGAGTATAAATAGATGTGACGACTGTGTGCGAAAACGATAGGCGGTGAGAGAAAAGAGATAGAAGTGTGCACCGCTGTGTGTATTCTTAGTTCAAGAGCTCTTCATTTAGCCTTTATATTGTTGATCTAATGCAATTTCTTAACTTGTTTTTAATCTTCTATGTGTTATTCTTCATCTTACCATCCACAAGCAATAGATATAAGTCGCACCCTGTATACTGTTCAACATATTACAAATGTTTTAATAATCGTTACTGTGGTCACATATTTGAGTCTATATACTGAATATCTTTGCTGCCTCAAATGTACAAAACAAAAAATGAAAAAAAAACGTAGTAATTGAAAACTGCATTGTCAAAGTTGTTATTGTGTCTTTATGGTCAGATACTTACATTTGTAAATATATTATTAGTATTTTCCAAAAGTCAAGCTCAAATCCAATTACAAGGTTTTTGGTCAGCAAATGTTGAGCTGTGTGTTTTGTCTGTCGTTGATGAGAACACTCAGCCGCTGAGGTCACATTGCTGGCTATGTTGTTTTCCTCAGCAAACGCTTCCATCTATAATCACAATGTTAACATCAGAGCTGCCTCTCTCTCTCTCTCTCTCTCTCTGCACTAAGTCCACATCCCCGGGGAGTGGAGAGGTCCGGACCAGGGATGCTTTAAAGCTCCCAGTTGGAGCCGCGAGCCACATTCAACCCGGGCCTTTCAAAGAAGACCTATAGAGCCGGCAGTTGTGGCGCTGGTGAGGGCCGGGCAGTGCCGGTAAAAGGTCCGGGGGGGGTGATCCTCCCACGACAGGCAGACAGTTGAAAAACATTAAAATGAGATACAAGGTTTTCATCCCACAGTGACCATATGGACTTCCACTCTGTATCATTTTACATATCGGTCGACACATTTCTGTTGTTATGGCTGTACATCACGCAGCAGCTTCTGTGTCCACCGTGCAGCAAACACCGTCATTTAAATCCCAGTGAGTGAAGCATGAAGGCCTTCTCCTTGTCCCCCCTCCTCTCTATGGTCTCTCTGTCCCCCTCTCCTCCTGTATATCTCTCTTTTCCTCCATAATCACCCTGCTGTCTCTCTCTCTCTCTCTCTTTCCTGCTTGTGATGCTCTCTCTCTCTCTCTCTCTCTCCTTTATGCATTCTTTCTTCCTTTTTTTTCTCCCTCTCCTTCACATAGATTACTGTGTGGCAGCATGGGGGTCTGGAGCACTGCCTACTCCAGCCAGCTTAGGTGAATCAGTTGCCATGGCAATCAACACCAAATAACCAACAATGGCATGTTAATTATGGTTATTACTGTATGAAGACCGTTCCAAGAAAATGAGCGATGTTACTTTTCTTTGGAGGGATTAAAGAAAGGAAATGTCGGAGGTGAAGCAGTTTGGACAGCATAATTCATAACAGAGAGCTGATTGCAGAAGTGTTGGACCCTGCAAAGCCCCTGCAGATGGAGGGTCCACAAACAAGCTAGCTGCCCTGGGCTCTGAGGGGGTGACAGGAAAATATGGCGTTAGCTGTGCAGGAAAAAATGCTTCAGCTCCATTGTAACGGCACTAAAACGTGTATGATGTCATCTAGGTGAATATGCTTTTGTCTAGAAACACTGGAAAAATACTCAATAAAACGATAATGGGTCAAAATCTATAAGTTAAATCAAAATTAGACAGGTTGGATGTTTGATTAAATGACATACATAATCAGTAGGTTAACACATCTTGCCATGGTGTTTTTGTGCATCACATTAAACTTTCTATGAGGTAAGTTACCAAGTACTGCAATACTCAAAAACATACATAAAATAGAAAACTTGTAATATTAATAACATTTATGATATGTAGAATTTATCATCAATATTATAAAACATGTATTTTTAATATTAAAGTAAAAGCTTTTGCACATAGTGATGAACTGAAAGATAATTATCATAGTACCGTAACAAAAATAAACAGGGTAAACTCGCCGCCCGGCACCAAATGAGCACAAAACAGCACCTAGCTAGTGAACTTAGCAGAACATCGTCTAATGTTAAAGGCAATTTTCTCAGCAGGGAACATTTCCAACCGTATCTCTATCTGTCTGAGTTTGGGATCTAGTGTGAACATCGCCTGCAGTTGTCGCCGACGTTCTCTGTGTCTCTGGGGAGCAGCTGCAAAAATCGGTTGTTTTCCTTCTTCCAGTGATGCGTCTCGACGTTGTTGGATGCCAGGAAGAACTACGGAGCGCTACTCTCAGCTTAGGTATAGCTCTGGGTCGCAATGCTGTTCAAAAAGCCTCCTTGTGTTACATTTCAAAACGCAAAAATGGCATCACAAAATGAGTGCAGAGGATGCTATGAACAAGGATTTTTTTTTCTTCTATATTTTATAGTGTTTTGGCAGGCATGGGATGTAAAGCCGCATTCAGCCAGTCATGGCTGCTGCTGAAGTGGGGAGGGTGTGGCCGGTGTTTTACGATGAGTTAACACGGTATTTAAGACTGTTAGTTTGGTGTAAAAGAGAAACTTGAATCCAGAAGGTGTATGTTTTCTATTTATCTGTAACATCATTTCCTTCATTGACTTTCTGTGAGTATATTTTACTTATTAATCAGCGAGAGAAACAATGGAGGAAATCTGCTTTCCCCATCAACATAGCAGCACCAGGGAATTGGTTTCCTTAGTGGACTACATTTACCGTCAGCCCTGATTGGATATGGCAAAGGCAGCGCATGTACACGCTGCAGCCAGAAGCTCCCATGAATTTCGCTACATTTTTTGTTTTTATTTATTGTTTTTCTTTGTGTTTATCACGAATGGCATATGACAGAATACATTCATCAACGTCGGAAAAAAGGAAGCGTGGGGATTGGATTAAGTGTAGCGGACTTCGAGGCGATCAGCGCCCACGTGGAGAGCCGCGATGGAAGCTATGCTACGCTGGAGGCTACTCCACTACATGTCTAATGGTAAATGGACTGTACTTGTGTAGCGCTATTCTAGTCATCATTCACCCATTCACACACTGATGACAGGGGCTACCATATAAGGTGCCCATCAGGACTAACTAACATTCATACAACATTCACACACTGTAGACACAGCTGTAAGGGAGCAATTTGGGGTTAAGTGTCTTGCCCAAGGACACATCGACATGGACTAGCGGATCGAACCTCCGATCCTCTGATTGAAGGACGACCCTGCTCTACCACTGAACCACAGCCGCCCTAATGCCCGGTCGCAAAAAGCTGTGAGTGATGAGCCCACATCTTCACGGAGGCCTGGCTCCATTGTTCATCCCGGATCAAGCGGCACTTGGCGGGCGTACCGCAGGACTCCTGTGGGACGAGAGGAGGTGGACTCTGTTCATCACCATCATGATGATTGGTGCTCAAACACAGTCAAAGTTGATGGACAATGTTGAATTTTTAATGTGAAGATGTCGGCCATATCATCTGGTCTGATAAGATAATTGCTTATTATTAACAGATGATATGTGATGATAAAGGGAACAATGGAACGTGAGATTGGCCGGAGAATCGGAGCAGCTGGGGCGGTATTGCAGTCGCTCTACCGCACCGTTGTGACGAAAAGAGAGCCGAGCCGCAAGGCAAAGCTCTCTATCTACCGGGCGATCTTCGTTCCTACCCTCACCTATGGCCAAGTGGACTGGGTCATGACCGAAAGAATTAGATCGCGGGTACAAGCGGCCAAAATGGGTTTCCTCAGGAGGGTGGCTGGCATCTCCCTTAGAGATAGGGTGAGAAGTTCGGTCATCCGTGAGGGACTCGGAGTAGAGCCGCTGCTCCTTTTGCGTGGAAAGGAGCCAGTCGAGGTGGTTTCGGGCATCTGGTAAGGATGCTACCTGGGCGCCTCCCTAGGGAGGTGTTCCAGGCACGACCAGCTGGGAGGAGACCCCGAGGGAGGCCCAGGACCAGGTGGAGGGACTATGTCTCCAAACTGGCCTGGGAGCGCCTCGGGATCCCCCAGTCAGAGCTGGCTGATGTGGCACCGGGAAAGGGAATTTTGGGGTCCCCTGCTGGAGCTGTTGCCCCCGCGACCCGATCCCGGATAAGCGGTTGAAGATGAGATGAGATGTGATGATAAAGTCTTGAAAGAGTCTTTGGTGCTTGGACTCTCCAGGGAGATTTGTAATGGAGGGGCGTCTGCCCTGAGCATCAGCAAGATATGTTTTTAATAAAGTCTCATTTATTTCTTGTCTCCTGAAAAAAAAAAAACAGGTAGACAGCACAGTTACAAAATAAACTATTATTCAAGAGCTTGGTATTATTTCTGCCTCCCAGATACTAACGGACATCACAGGTCTGCCATTGTAGCCTGCTATAGCTGCTTCCTGGGTGCTGTTAGATGGCTGTCTCTGTGGGGCTGGCACACCTTAGTCCTCGACTGATATTCCTTTCATAACATCCATGTTTACCACAGTGAATGGCCTACGCTGAACGTGAACGAGAAGGAAGCGGAGAGAGAGAAGGGGAAGAGAGAAATAACAGGAGGTGGATCAACGATACGAAGCTCTGCCATTTCCAAACCTTCTGTTCCTCTCACATCTAGCCATTAATAGAGTTAGCGTTGACTTGTCAGCGTTCTGCCTAATTAGATCCAATGGTGACTGTGTGTGCGTGTGTTTACATGTGTGTTAAAGCTGTTACCATGGCAATAGTCTTCCTCCTTTACCCCACTAGAAAGCTAGCAACTTGCCACCTTTCATACACCCACGGTAGGTGGGCTAATGTGCTACTTACTATAGCTTCTGGTGCTAACGTTTTGTCAGGCTGGATTTGCTCAACAGGAACTATGACTTCCCAGGTTCTCTATTTAAACCTGAAGGACGTGCGCGGCGGAAACAGATTTAAAGGGGTATCACGATAAGAGGAAGTTTATTCCATGTTCAATTTAGCGAAGCGCAAATCAACAAAGGTTGAGATGCAAATGGCAGGTCTCGGAGTGAGAAGAAGTACAAGGGTCAAAGTGCAGAGTTGGTGTGAAGTCTTTTCTCCCTTTTCTACTTCTTTCAGTGGGAAATGAGAGCGCTGTGTAACTCGATGACTTGCGGCAGCCTGGGAGGGAGGGGCCTCACGGGAAGGTTTTAAGCTGCTGTCAATCACGGTCACTCTCTGCTATTTAGATTCCAATTACACCTGTCAGCTCAGTCTGAGTCCTCATCTGTCTCTCTCTCTCTCTCCTCCGTCTCTGTCTGTCTGCCTCTTTTAAACCCTCGCACACTCTACTTCTCTGTGTCCAACAAGACCACGCGCTCATTATTTTCCCTTTCTTCATTCATCTGCAACCTCCCTCTGTGTCTGTCAGTATTACCGTCTCCTGGATCCTCTGCCTCGCTCTGTATTCATCGCTGCTTTAATCCTCTCCGTTTTGTATTACCTAACACGGTGACGGAGCACATGTTTTTGTTCCAGACCGATTTCAAACACTATAAAGGAAAACAGCAGAGTGATACTGACACTGGTGTTGCGTGGAGGCTACCATGCTGAAACAAGTGACTTCACTAACAGAAGGATGCATAGATACATGGACATCTGGCTGATATATGGAAGAACGCGTGAGAGTTCTGACGCTCAATCCGAATATGAATGGGTTAGCCAAGACCAGGTAGACCAATTATTTATTTGAACCTGTATACATTATGATTTCATTTGAATTCAAGTTTTCATGTTGCATGATCTTAAGTATATTTATGATCACAGCCTCTATTGTGCATCTAGCCCCTGACTGGGAGACTAAGCTCTGCCACTAACAAATGTCAAGTTGAACCTTTATCAAATTGTCTTCATATTTTTGAGATTTCTACGGTCTTTACATATCGAGGGCGTGGAAATGTGAAATACGTCAAAAGGCTTTTATTGTGAAAAGCCTCTGCTTTTGTCAAGGTTGAAAGGAGTCATAAAGTTTGCCGTCTTGGTTTGGACTTCGGAGCCTTCGTGTTGTTGTTTAATAAATATATTTGTTTAATAAATATAGACTCTATATCACAGGTGTGAAACTCTATTAGCACATGCACAAGGACACACACACATATATTTTTATATATATATATATATATATATATATATTCATATAATTGTGTGTATTTATATATATTTGTCATATTTGGTTGTGAAAGTACATAACAGTGAAGAACCAGAGTAAACTCATTATCTATCTATCTATCTATCTATCTATCTATCTATCTATCTATCTATCTATCTATCTATATATATATATATATATATATATATATATATATATATATATATATATATTATATATAAGAACGCATGTTGAGAAAGGCCCAGGGTCTCATAAGAAAGAATGTAAGTTTAAGGCACTTCAGCATTGGCTCCACTTTTCAGAACCGGAAGCTGTCACTTTGAAATTGTTTAATTAATCCAACTTGGCTGAGATACTATTCCAGCACAGACGTACAAACAATCACAAAGAGTCTTTTAGAGGTTGAGATCGCTCACAGCAGTGAAATAGTATACATATAATGAATAATAACATCGTGGTTCCAAATCGGCTCAATGCCATTTAACTATTATGAAAGAAACAACTGAAACTATGGCTTTTCAAAATAATGGTACACTTAAGGGTTTTATATAACCATCAAACCACTATTGTACACCTGGCAAGACTAGTAGGCGGTTAAAGAGTTCTCACATCTGCCCCTTAACGGGTAAATGCTGACCTGAATTTCATGGGACTTTATTGGATTTCATTGGTTGTTTATTTTTACCAGGGCATGCAAAGCTTCGGGTGTAATTTTGTGCACTAGCCACTTTTCTCCAGCTGTTTGAGTCATTGTACTTGCTCATGTTACTGTGTAATTTAGCTCCTCCTTTTAAGAATAAATCACAGTAAGCTAATACCCCAGTGTATTCCCCACTCCCATCTGAAGTTATTCAACAGAAATGTAAAGTCTAGTATTTACAGCAAATCAGTTGAAGTAGAACCAGAGATATTCCGGCCTGACAGGCAGGTATATGTATGGGGGATTGAGTATCTGGCTTTAAGAATGGATACATGCCCTGCGACCAGGATGGAAAGATGGATGGACAAACAAATGAGGGGATGGGAGGCCTGAGATTGCAGTATGGGTTCGGCTGGGTGGATGAAGATGGAAGGGACAGATTGATGCTGAAGGGGTTGCCCTGGGTGAGAAGAAGTATTTATCAGCACTGGTGACAGATTCTGAGTGACGACATCCTGCCCTCCACAGAACTTCGAGCTTGAGAAAAAGTGAGGGTGGGGGGGGGGGGGGGGGGGGGGGGGGTCCATTACAATGACTGAGGTACTAAGTGGGGGATGAGGAATCTCCCCCAGGGATTAAGGAGGTCCACAGAGGCCACGCATATATGTTTTTCTTCCTTTTTATTGTCATCCATCTTTTTCAGTTCATCAGCCCTCTGAGGTCAGAGCATTGCAGTGTGCGAAACATGGATGCCCCCCCCCCCCCCCCCCCCCCCCCCACACACACACACACACACACACACACACACACACACACACACACACACACACCCATCAGGTCTGTCTTGTTCCAGAGCCAGATGGCACCAAACCGCTTGGCCCGTCCCAACGAGAAGATCCTGTAGAAAAAGCACCAGCGAGGTCAGCGCAGGGCGAGACGCCATTGGAGCGTCCTGCCTACACACATATGCAGAAATAGGGCTGCGGGTGAGGATGAAAGCGGCCGCCGTGGTCCTGATGTGTGTGTGTGTGTGAACGCTGTTGGGTGCGAACGCAGCTCCATCTGTGGCTAATAACGTTCAACACGTTGGAGGCCTCTCCACCGCAGCTTCTGCCACTCCATAAATCACACACATCTGGTCCAGTGATCCCCCGCTGCTGGATGCTGGTGGCAGGGAAACACACACACACACACACACACACACACACACACACACACACACACACACACACACACACACACACAC
>NW_027176528.1:1568705-1588705 GCF_023349555.1 Cebidichthys violaceus | reverse complement strand
CTGACAGCCGCCCACCTGCCTTGATTGATGATTTTGTTTTTAAAAAGTGAAAATAGTTCTCAAAAGGGTGTGTGTGTGTGTGTGTGTGTCTGTGTGTGTCGGGGGGGGGGGGGGGGGGAGCTACTCTCCCCAAAAAGTCACATTCCACCGGGAATAAAAGACGGCATTGTGGGGACTAATCCACTTCAGTAGAAGGCCTGCTATTCTGTGGGGACTTTGTGTGTGGGAGAGGACATGGAGTATCTTCGTGGTGTGTCTTGTGGGTGTCTTGTGTATTTATTTTGCGGGTGCAGATATCTTTATGTCACTTTGTCTGAGTGTAGATGTCTATCATTTACATCCATGTTTACCTCTGCTAGCAGTCTCCTTCCCTGCCCTTTGCTGGCACATTGCAAAAACAATTGGCATGTTTGTATTAATGTGCAGCCCCGTCTCCTAAAAAAATTACAACGAATACTACATCATCGGTGACATTTCAAGGATTTTGTCATCGATTATTGACAAAATCTGCTCCGTGTCAGGCCGAACAACGCCCCCCAGCTGTGAAGTAATCACATTATATCATGGCCTGTCATGAGCTACTGCTTTTATTGAACATTATCAAGTATAGCAATTTGCACATACCTGGACAGTTGCTGTGGAACGCACACTAGGAGTTAGCATAGGCTAGCGCTGTATTGATTTCATTGTTATTTGTATGTTGTTTGCATCCATCGTCCCTCTCATGTCCCATGGTGCTGAGGAGGCAGTGGTTAGTCTGTTTCTGCTTGCCTGCATATTTTGGGGAACATTGTCAAACCTCTTCTTGACATAGCGTTGAATTTATCATTTATGTGATTATTGTATCATGGCTGAAGGTTATATTTGAGTCACCCATTTTAAAAGGAATAAATATAAATAACATATATACATTTCACATCTATTGTCACGAACGGCCTTAGATTTAAACTTGCCTCCTAGGCTCCTTTCTCCTTTCCTGGTTAACTATGGGTCAAATCGATTACAGAGCCAGACTATTTTATAAATGTATTAATCCTGTTCCTCACATTGATGGCAACGCTGTTACCTCAAGGTACAACAGCGTTGCCGGGGAACTATAGCCACCGCTCTGGTAGAATACATTTAATAGCTTCCTCCTAACCTTGAAGGGCTTCTGCATAGAAACAACTTGAACTGGACCAGATTCATTTTTTGTATGAACCCTAACACCCAGATTCTGGGGAATCTGGTCTCCCCCACCCCGGGCCCCTGTGTGTCCTTATGCATGTCTGCATGTCCTAATAGAGCAAACTGTCCCTATATCATGTGTGTGTGTGTGTGTGTGTGTGCGTTCCTATGGCTCTGTGTGTGTGTGTAACCATGCAAAGGTCTCCAGTAGCCAGAGAGCGTGTTTGTGTTGTGTGTCAGGTTGTTTCAGGTCTGGACTCCCTCCTGCCGTTGGAGAGGCTCAGATCTCCCGTAAACCTACTGGTCGATGCTCCTTATACACACACACACACACACACACACACACACACACACACACACACACACACACACACACACACATTCACTCCAACAGCCCTGCTGCCTCTCTCTTTCATCCTTTCTTCTCTCACACTCCCCCTCTTCACTGTAAAATGTAATAAGTTGACTTTACTTAAAAAAAGTCAGGAAACCGATTGCCTTAAAATTTCTAAGTAAAGTAGCTCATTAATTTTAAGTTGTTAAAGCTTAAAATAACTGAGTTAATGCAACTCATGTCATTGCAGTAAATTGTAGTATAGTCAACTCAAAATTATTAATTATGTTAACTATAAATAGTGAATTCAGACAACTTAACTATCTGTGTAAAGGTAACTCAAAAACATTAATTAGGTTGACTATAAATTGTCAATTCAGACAACTTAAAGATCTGAGTTATACTAAGTCAGCAGTACTAAGAAGAACAAGTTATCCT
This sequence comes from Cebidichthys violaceus, assembly GCF_023349555.1. Lineage (NCBI taxonomy): Eukaryota > Metazoa > Chordata > Actinopteri > Perciformes > Stichaeidae > Cebidichthys > Cebidichthys violaceus. The sequence goes on along the minus strand of NW_027176528.1, from coordinate 1,586,766 downwards.
TACAAGTCCAAGCATTCACATTACTAGGAAATTATCAGGAAACCGATTGCCTTAAAATTCTCAAGTAAACTGAACTACAAACTCTAAGTTGCTGAAACAAAAGACAGAGAACAGTATATAAATGGAAGACAGAGTTTATTTTTACGAAAAACAAACGTCTTTGAGTTTTTATCATCAAACAGTTTCTTAATCTCAAACTAAATGCAAACAAAAATGCTGGACATGTTGCCAGATTAAGTTCTGAAATAGAACAACAGATCATAGTCGCCCTTATAATGTAAAAAATTGAAATTTTGGAATGCAGACTATAGTTCACTCTGATTAACACAGTTTTGTTAGTCTTGTGTAACAGTTTAAAGCAGCAGTTTACAAAAACAACTTTTTAATCATATTTGCTCAAACTGTCACTATATCCTGACATTAAAGGAAGAGACCAGATTCCCTTGCTTCCTTTCAGTGCTCCTGCAGTTGCAAGATTCCACCACGCCCACAGAAAAACAACTAAGTCGATGAGTCTCACACAGCTGTCAATTACTACTTGTGCATTCCAATTTAACTGTAAAACTAGACAGTTTACCAAATATGAATCAATATTCTGTTACTTTCTTTATTTCTCACCTCAAATGTTTTCAGAAACGTGCGTCAGTGTACTGTTTTGAGATTATGTTTGTTACCTGGCTGCCATTAGTAGGTAGGTTGACAGTTGGGAAAACAGGCCAGAGTTAACTTTCTAATTTTACAGCTTAACAGTACACTAAAGTAGGTGTCTGAGGTGAGAAATAGCCAATGCAGGACCACAATCTTGCATTAGAGAATCCTCAGCTCTGATTGGTTGTTCTACTTTGGGTGTGGTGGAATCTTGCAAATGCCATTTGGAGCACTAAAAGGAGGTAGAAGATCCTGACTTTTTTTACAGATCGTCTGTCAGGATATAGTGACAGTTTAAGCATATATCGCAAAGTAGTTATTAACTGCAGCTTTTGAAAAAGGGAATTTTTTTTTTTTTACAAGTTTCTCACATAAACAATACATTTCTTTTGGGCTTTTTTTCAGTTTTTTGTATTCAAATAGTAGAATGAACTGAACTTCTGCAAACCAAGCTATCAAATTACTAAAGAAAAATAGCATACCTTTACCTTTACTTGACATGAACTTCCTCAACTTTTATAAAATCAAAATGCCTTTCATCACTACCGATGAAAAATCGTGAATTGCTCTCTTTTGACTACAGGTACAGAAACAACAGATAAACAAAGTCAATAGTCAACTGGACTAAATGACCAAAAAAACATTTCCATATAAGTAAAGCGTTTCATTGGAGATGGAAGGGTAAAGGTCTCAGGCCTGAGCCAGCATGTCACCATTCACATCGTGAACTCACTGCATCAGTAGATTTTTGAGTGACTGTATTTTAGGTTTTAGGGATTTCTGTCCAAGTGAGAGAAGCACTCTTTGAATAAACTCAAAGGTGTACCTGAGTTGTTGAGGGTACTCCAAATTCAGGGCGTAAATAAGTCCGAAGAGTAGGCACATGGCATGCAGAAGATTGTCACGGTCATCCATCACCACTGTTCCTTCCAAAACGACTGCAGTAGCTGTAGACTCCAGGTGTAGTGAGTGAGGAGAGGCCACACTGTCTTTGGCAATCACTGTCAGGATCCCCATGGAGGTGTGGGACATGTCTGGAGCGTCATCGCAGTCCTAACAACAATAGCAGCATTAAAACCACAATTGCATGTCAAATGCCAGTTTGCATTTCTATAGTAGAACACACTGATTATATTTGTGCCTTACAGCAAAACAAGGCTCCACAAAATCAACCAATCAGAGCATTGAAGAGACACAGTAACTGACAGGAAGCTAGATTCAGATATTATTAGATAATCCCTGCAGAGTGAGTAAATACTGCATTTATTGATTGATCATTTAATTCACTGATTGGTTGCAAATACCTTGCATTGGGCAAGAACTACAACCAACTGGAAAGACGGTAGATACTACTAAAAGGGTCCTAACCAGGGATAGGTGATCAGTGCATCAAAAATGAAAGTATAGCAGCACTGATTCAGGCTGAGTGGAAGAGAAGTAACTAATACCAAAAGATGAACAGAATGAACGCATTAGATAGATTGGGCATCCTGTGGTGTGGAATTAAATAATTTTGACAAAAGACTACTTACAAAGCAGATCTTGAAGAAGTCTGTGTTCTCATCTCCATGGATGACAGGAAGGCCACGGAGGACTGCGGTTCGCTTCCCAGTAACATACTCTGTAAAAATAATTTAAAACACAAAAGTACAATCAATTGACAGCTCTGCAGACACAATGTGGTGCCACTACTTTGGTCACCACATACATTTTTTTTTACTTTGCTTGAGAAACCTACCCCTGGTGTGACTTGTTGCATATATTCCTGAAGTTTGTGGCCGACACTTCCCCCCTTGGACTTGAAAATCTCAAGGAAGCGAGGAGTGTATTTGTCAAGTTCTTTGAAGAATTCTGCTTGCGGGTTTTTGCTTGATAAGCAACAGAACTCTGCCAGAATCTAAAGGACAGAGTCGGACAAATTAAGATGGTCATATTTTGCAATGATCAATTCATAAAATCATATTTTTTTAGGACTACTTTTTCAGTAGTATGACAGTAAAGCTAATTCTGTGACATCATTATACATGACAAATAATTAAAATACATTTTAACTAAAAACTTGAACGTGAACAATTTTGATTTACCTGACTCTCCGTAAAGAGTGCTGGCCACCTTTCAACTGTGTCTTTTACTGGAGGCTCCAAGTTCACCAACTCCTTTCTTCTCAAGGCAAACGTTGAGTCCATATTCTTGGATATCAGAGCAAAATTGCAAAGAGGACAATGAAATATCACTGGGATTTCTTCAGCTCCACTCATCTGCCCATCATGAACGTCACGGGAGTGAATTCTTGTTAAATGCACTTTGAGGGCATTAAATGACTTGAATGAACACAAACAATCTGTGTGGAGGCATGGAATTGGGGTCAATCTGGCGTAGCTTCCATGTTTTAAGCGGTAGTGTTTGAAAAGTTGAGCCCTCCTTTTGGACGAAAACAAGCAGTACTTACACTTCCAATTCATTGCCAGGTTTCTGGAAAGCCTACAAAAGAAACAACAAAAGCAATCAGTCAAACTGCAAATAAATCAGTCAAGTTGCATGTATATAGCTAACTAGCCATCAGTTTAATAGAAGATTTCAAGATTTTAAAACTTAAATCACAAATACTTGTCTTTGCTAGCCATGAGAGAGATATATATATATATAGAGTGTTTTTTTTCTCTATTATTCATAGGTTTTTGTTTGATTGTAAAGACTCAATTGCCCATCCACAAGTGGTAAGCTGAAAGTTTACCACTTGCTAATGAACTTGCTAATAGTTATATTGTACATCATTTCCAGTAAATATCACAATATAAGACGTTATTTTAACGTTAAAAACGCAACGTAACGCTTGCTGTTGCGACACAGTGTCACTCTCTGTGGCCGAGAGGTCCGCCATCATATGGTTGTTGTAGAATTATTCCTCATTCATTTTAACTGAACGTTACATTTCATCGTCATTCACTAACAATAATGTTCTGTACCTCCCGTAATGCGGTATTTTTAATGCATGCGAGTCAGACAGCCACGGTTATTAATATAACCGCCACCGTCCGGTCTGCCTTTTAAAATATGCTTCGGTAACATCAAGAGAAATAAATGAAACGTGACATAATATGTTAAGTGCACTATACATTACTTCCAAATTGGTAAACGGATAAGCAGATGTAACATTTTGACTCGTTTCCCGATAAGGTTGCTTCTCTAACAGTCCCATTTTACTGCGCAGTTGACGGTTGTCGGAGCCACGGACTTAAAAAAGAAAAGAAAAGACATGCTTGCTGAATTCAAGAGTGGCCCTGAAAGATCGACACAATTGCCCTTGCACCCGCTAAAAAGTACGCTGTGTCTCCCGAAACTCAAGTGGTTGTTAAATTTGCACTTATTGTAGCGGGGTTTAGCACGGGCTAGCGTTAGCTAGGTTAGCTTTCACGTTCGCTAGCTTTCAAAATCGAAGACATAATGTTAACCTCCAACCCCTAATTAACAGGTACAAGGCCGACTAGGTTTGCTAAAAAGATAGCCAGTGATATTTTATTTCATTATGTAGCTGAAACTTACCTTCAAATAACTTGACAAAGCAGCGCTTTCCTCCCGCTTCGAGCAACCGCCATTACGCCTCAAGAAAAGAACGTCTTCAGTGGTCAAGTGGTGAACTGCGCATGTGTAGTCACCGAGTGCGGCCGAGTTCGGTCTCGTGTTTCTCCGGACTTTGCGGATGCTTCCACCTTACTGATTTTATTATATTAAAGGTTACTTGAGCTGATAAGTTTCATAACTTTACTCACCAGAAAGTGTTCTTTACCAAGTTTCTTTAAGTATAGTCAGCTAATTAAGCAGAAATAAGTTACGGTCACTTATTTTTTTAAGTAAGGTCATCAATTACATTTTACAGTGTTCCTCGCCTTTACACCGACTCCTCTTACTCTCCCCTCCCCTCCACTCTAATCTCTCATTTTCTCTTCCTCACGTTCCTTTTTCATCGCTCTCCTTCTTTCTGTCTCTCCCAAGTGCCTGTCCTTTTCCTTTCACTCTGTTGGCTTCTCTTTCACCCTAATGCTTTCCCTTCGCCAGCCCCACCTCTCTCCGTCTCTTTCTCCCTCCTTATCACAGTTGAAGATGAATGGTGAAAGGCGAGGAGGCGAGGCTGAGACTCCAACCCAATGCCTCGTGTGTGGGAACCTCATTGTGGCTGGCGACTCAGACAGAAAGAGGGTGAGAGAGAGAGAGAGAGAGAGAGAGAGAGAGAGAGAGAGAGAGAGAGAAGGGTATCGCACTTCACTTCTCCCCATATGGTCGATAGAGCCGACCCTCTCATCTTTCCCCGCCTTGAATGGCATCACTGTACTAATCAGCCCTGGGGGGGGGGAGGGGGGGGGGATTTCTTATTGCTTACATGACATCACACTTTACCAGATGCCCTAAAAAAAAAAAAAAAAATGAAATAGTAAATGTGTTTCATTGCTCTTCAACCTCTGAGCTTGTGAATGGGAAGGAATTAGTTTCAAACCGTTGTACTTTGCATGCCCACGACAAAGGCTTTGGTCTACAAAGGCTTTGGTCTAGTTTGTACGGTTTGTTTGTGTTTACCTGGTGCGGATCATACAACCAAAACGAGACCTCAGCAAAGGGTGGTCTCGGTGGTCTCGGTGGGTATCCTGTGCAAGCCAACGAGCCAGCCACAGGTTTTATGATAACCGCTATATGTGGTTTTCCCTTGAAAGCTAGATCAATACATGCAGGCGTCTGTGATGTCCACACCAGTCATCCAGGAGCGAGCAAAGGAGCTTTTGTACAGTCCTTTCTTTACATGCGATCCATTTGCAGATCAATAATACCAATAATGCTCACAATCGGAACATAAATACACTTACTCGACGAGTTACCTGGCAGTCTGTACAGTGACATGTTTACTAAAGTCAGTGTAAACAGGAATGGGACCCAGAAATAAAATACAATGTAGCGATTCTTCCCTTGGTCCGGACCAAATGACTACAGGTGTGAAAGCACCTTGTCAAATATACTAATGTTACACTTCACGTCATGTTTCTGGCCGCCTGAACAAATGTAAGTCTCTTCCGCTGCTAACTAGTCCCTCATTTTTGCCAGTTTGTCACTAACTGTCTGTCTGCTGTGTGGTGCTGAGCACTGGGTTCATCACAGCTTTCTCACTCAAAACAGGTCTGCTGTATCTGAACAGGACACCATGAGAGCGGAGATAATGAACCGGCTCAGTAAAGTTGTGGCAGGACAACTGAAAGTGTCTGAAAGTCATTATGAAGCTATTCACACACACGTCCAACACTGACGCTCAGTGGCCCTAAGCTTCAAGCTGCGACGCTCTAGTTACCGCTCTAGCCTTAGTTTTGGCATGTCATGTTTCCTCTAGTGACATGCATAACGTATTTTCAAAGTAAACTTCCGTCTTCGTGGGAAGGTTTGGGCGACAACATCACTTCATTAGGTTTAGGAAATGTGCAGGGTTGACGTTAACCTGACTGACTAACGACTCGTGCCGACACGTCAGCGTTTACCTTTAATCGCTGAAAGGACACAAACAGAACAGTCTCCTGGATGAAGGTCTTGTGTTTGTTTGACCCATCCAGCTCTTTTCACCGTCTAGAGCCAACATGCATCCGTGCAATGCAACCCAGATAAGTGTGTTTTTAGAGTAGACTGAAGACTTTTACAAGGACACAGGTGTGTTCCGTTTTGTTGTTTTCAACAAGCTGCTTGTCAGATCATGAACGCATTGTGTTCATGATCACAGGCAACGTAGTTGGAAGCATCTAGTGACTCGTATGCTCGTAATTTCTCACCGATGTCACTTGACTCAAGGTCAAATACAGTACATGTATGTATCCGGCCACTCCATATTGGGCCACTTGCTATGGTATTCCACCCATACAGACCTGTAAAATCAGTTGGCTTTGGTTTCTTTTGTGGTTAATGCTCTCGCATAGCTTTACAAGCTGCTGCACTCAGCCTTACTTACTACACACATGCGTACGTCATCACTGTTTACAAAGTGTAAAGGGGTCTACACCACTAAGCTGAGCCTCCACCCTCCGTGTTTGAGGCTTCCCACCAGATGCTGGAACCTGACTGCAGGGATCTGCTCCCATTCCGCCACAAGGGCGTTAGTGAGGTCCAACCCCTGATGTCATGTCATAAGGTCTGGCTTGCAGTCCGAATTCCAGTTCATCCAAAAAAAAAGTGTTGGATGGAGTTGAGGTCAGGGCTTTGTGCGGTCCAGTCCACTTCTTCCACAACAAGCTGGGGAAACTATTTTGTTCCAGAGCTGCCTTTAGCTCACAGGAGCTTTGCCATTTCTAAACAAAAACAAATCATTCCCAATCTTCACGATATACTGAAGCATTGATATTTCCCTTCACTGAAACTAAGGGGCTCAGTCCAAACCCAAAAACAAAACAGAAGTATGTAGACAGGGGTGTTGGTCACAGTCTCTTATTCACAGCGTCTCAGAGAAACTCAAACTACAATGGAGCACATAAGATCCCTTTATCTGCTTCTGACTCTGCACAAAGAAACAGCACAAGTGCTAGACACAGGCACTGTGGAAAGCAAATCGACTCGTCTGAAAGTTGGCACAGTCTGGAGAACATAGAGGAGCTTTAGGTCATTAGGGTACCAGTCTTGACAGATGAGTGTAAAATCTGGTTTGCACGTCCAAATGAACTGAATTGACTAAAAGCTGCTTAAAGTGGCTGCAACTACCAACGCAATCTCAGTCAGCGGTCTCAAGTAGACAGTTTGTTGTTTCAGATCTACGATAATCTGACCTGCTTTATTGGGTGAGCAGGCAGACAGGCAGACGGCTGAGCGGCGGGGGGTTGTTTTCCATGCACACTCACCTGTCTGCTCCTATTAAATTCTGCACCCTGTGAGTTTGGTTTGCAGAGTCTGGTTCACATGGTCAAGCTGTGCAAACTCTTCCCCCTCCTCCTGTACAAACCCTCTCCTCCCCACCATCAATTATTCAAGGAGAAGTCAATTAGGATTGAATAATTTATCTTCTAAGTGTCAATATTTGGTAAACAATCTCATGCAGCTTTTTACAATCCCCAGAAGTTTCCCACTCAGGCTTGTTGGAGGAGCCATGTTGGCTAAGAGAGGCAAAAGTTGCTCAACATCGTTAAAGTACTATAATGAAAGACGAGTCCAAACTGTTTTTTTCAGTTTTTTCTTTGGTTAAAGTTTCTCCAGCAGCTTCATCATTATTGATTTGTTTGTTACATTACTACATTTACTAAACAGGCAACCTGTACTCATTTCTAATGCATCAAATAGAGTAGCTCGGTCAGTGGTCCTTGGCGTCTGACGCCGACGCCCGGAGACATTAGTGGACGGAAAAAAAAGCACGTGGCGTAGTGTAAAGTGAGTGAGAGTCCGCTTAGGGCGGGCAGGAGTGGAGGTGGATGGGTCCAGCTGACAAATGTTCACGTCAGGTGTGAAACTGAGAGAAAACTGTTTTGTCAAGGCAGGTGATTAGTCACATGACTCGGGTAAATCGCTAATAATATGACAGCTGCAGTATTTGATGCATTGGGGTGAGAATGTATTAAGTTGCTCAAAAGAAAGAAGGCGCTGTGTCGGCTCGAAATGCAGGTTAGCCCACCAGGACATTGCCGGATCACCCGCCGGGCCACACAGAAGGAACGTATACCTCCGCCGTGGAAATTAGTCAGAGGATAAAATGTTGCTTTACGAGCAAAATCATGATACATGTACTGGCAGGAGAAACATTCCATTTTAAGATGGGTGTCACCTGAACACTTCATTTTAAAGATAAAAAGAATCCAGCAAAATATTACAATTTATTTAAAAAGTATGTTTAAACATGCAGAAACACCGGTATGGTCTCTGATAGCTTGTTCGCCAAGAGACTCAGAATATACTTATTACATTAGGTTTTGGTTGGAAAATTGGGTAAAATAATACCGAGAGGCTTGATGATTACAGCACTTCGGTCCAGTGCTTCATGATGTTGTATTAATTATGAAATGTTCCATGAAAAGAACGAAAACTTCTCAACAGTCATTTATCGCTATTTGATAAAGTCTGACTTTTCATCAATCCATTCTTGAATTGCTGACTTCTGCTTTTGTTTGGCTCCTGTGAAGAGATTCTTGACAATGAAGTGGTGAACCCTCAACATCATTGTCCAAAAGTTATGTCATAAACATAATAACCATTTGTATGGTGAAAATGAAATGGGGGGGAACACTTGTGGTAAACAATCCCTCCTTTAGATTCAAGTGCCTGTTGAAGGAATCTTGTATTACCTTTTTATTTTGTCTTTGTAGGTTTTAAAATTAAAATATAAAACTCAAGGTAACAACTCGTCTCCCCAATGATACTTTGGATGATTTCTCTGATTGTGTTTGGAGCGTCTTTTCTTGAATAGAGGCGAACATCAAACCTCTTACAGCCCTCTTTCCTTCCAATGCAAGACCTTTTCTGCATCATTTTTAGGAGAATAAAATGCACTGTGAAAGAATTCCCTTGTATAATGTCATATTTATGATGCATGTTCTACCCGTACCACTTACTAAACAAGAAGGTAAGAACAGCCCAGACTGACCAGATCGCCCTGCTTCTCTCATGAATATTAACTTTAACACAACTATATTGAAGGACTGAAGGTACAATGACATTCACAATACGCATCTACAGGGTGGAAATCTCAGCCTTCAGCATTTAGGATGCACTGTTAGCAGTTGCATTGCCTTACACATGGCAGTGTCCATGATCTACTTGGAAACCTTTATACCATTTTATGTTTTTTTTTTAGGAGTGGCTTTGTAATTAAACACCAATGGCTCCAAAGTCTTGAGGAGCAAAACACTTGTTTCCCTGTGCGGTGCAACTTTGCTTTTTGCGATGCACCCCATCTCAGTGGCCTAAGCAATTTCTGGCATTGTTGTGCCAAACAAAAAATAATCTTAAAGTTGCTCGCTCTAGACAAGTTAATGTTATTGTAACTCCGTTAAACAGCAGCATTTAGAGAGCGATGACCAACCATTTACATGCTGAGGTAACCACATGTCCTCACCTCCAGACTAGCCAATGTCTTATAAAGGGATTCTGAACAGATACAAATCAATAGAAGTAAATAATGGCTACTAGTCTAATACTTTTTTGTTAATTATTAATAGTTTCTAATATGAATACTCCAGCATGTACATGTTTAACACTTCTGTTTGGGTGTGGAGCAAGCAAGCAAGCTACAATATGTTAATTGGTAATGGAGGGCAGGTTTTTTAAAACTTTGGGCAGGAGATGGGCTAGCTGGTTCCCTCCAGTCTTTGTGCTGAGCTCAGCACGCTGTGCCCTTGTCGAACAGACATGAGATTGATATTGATCTTCTTATAACTCTCAGCAAGAAATTGAACGAGCATGTTACAGAATCCAGTTTTGCAGAATACCAACCTTGCGAGTTTTTTTCTTGCATGCTGCTTTTCCAGCCCAGCATTTGATACCAGTAGCAACAGTGAAGACTGGAGGTGGCCAAGTTCACAGCTGCAAGCAGTTGTTTGAGCATTAGGAAAATTACATTGTGCCTTTAAAGTGAGTGAGTGGTTGATAAGAGCAGCTATTACCAGAATAAATGGATTCATCGGTATCTGTAGAGAAGTCACTTTGGTTGACTTCTCTGCATGTGACAGGTGCATTTAGCGCCTCTCCTCTATTCTCTCCTTTTTTTTACCGTCTGTCTTTCCTTTGTCTCTCTCTCTCATTTCCCGGCTAATGTATCTCAGTTTTTCTGTTCTTCATTAGCACTCATGTCCTGTTTTTCTCTGTTCTTGTAGGTATTAACACTATTTGGTATTCCCTCCATCATTTAGAATTCTGCAGACGTGGTCCTCCTCCTCCTCTCCCACTTGCTTTGGCACTCTCCCTTCTATTTATGTGTATAATGAAAGCCTATAATCATATTCTACACACCCACATACTGTCTGAGGCTTTAAGATTATATGTCTCGGGGAGTAAGAACAACAGAATCATCATATTAATGGTGGCGGCGGAGGATCCTCATCAGTTTTGCAATAATGCACATAATCCACTCTGTCTATCAAACTTGCCAATTATTTCCTGGATTGACTGTTGCAGAAGTGGTTTGAATGGGATGCAACAGATGCCTAAAAGCAAAGATACAGCAAACAAGTAAACAATGGAGAGAAATTACTTTTACATACAGTCACAGCTGATACACAGAAGAAATCATTAGTAGCAAAAGGCAACATCAATGTGAACTTAATCAGGTGATTATGCATTGTTATCAGCTGAAATGGGCCATTGTGTAGCTAGACAACAACACATGTGACTTATATCACCAGCAGTTTTGAAATAGCAGCAACATGTAAAGTTTCAGATTTAATTCCTTGTCTTTTCTATTTAAATTTAGCCCAAATCTCAAATGCATTTCTTAAAAAAATCAGCAAAACAAAATTTGACTAAATGTGTGTTTTTTTTTTAATACAATGCTGTATTTGGAGCCCAAATGCAACGATGTGGTTCAATAGTGATTCAGGTTCACTTCTGCTTTTCTGGACTGGAAAACAAATGTTGGGGGTATATTTGCTGTGCTCAGTCTGCTGACATCATTCAGCTCTATTTATTAGCATTCTCTAAATTGAAACAGATACTTCTTTCTCAGGCCACCAGCTTGCAAACACTGCATAGTGTAGCTGAGGCTTAATAGCATTCTGTACGTACTCCGTGTGTATATTTACTTAGGTGCACGTGTGGATGTGTGTCATTTCCGAGCAGCTCTCTTCAGTGTCCCAACCCCAAAACTAAATAAACACCCCAACACTTTGCCTGCCTCCCTGTCTCTGTGAATAGCCCCTCTGTGGTCTTTCTTGCTGTGGGGTCTGTCGTCTTTGGTGAGCCAGATTTCGCTTTCACGGCACCTCGAAACGCTGGATTTTAAACTACTGTTGGAAGAACTGCGTCCATAGGATAGTATATATATATATATATATATATATATATATACACACACACACTATCCCCTGTTGATGACCTGACTTTTATCTGACAGCCACTAAATCAGGTTATTGTGCAAAATGTTGTCTTACCAACACTGGTCAGTGGCCCTATGCTTCAAACTATGACGTTATAGGTAACCATGTAGCATCAGTTTTGGACATGTCAGTTTCCACACTTTACAATGCATAGTGTCTTTTCAAAATAAACTCCCGTGCTCACAGGAAATGCACAGTTTCCGCTCATTACATGCATACCATCTATTTTCACGAAATTTACGAAACAAAACTTGATTGGAGTTCAGGCAACAAAAGTACTCGGATAGTTTTTTATGTAAATTAAATGTATATTATGTAGCTGTCGTTTGCAAAGTACGGAAGTTCCGTAACAAAATTAAGATAAAATAACACTAACCTAGTTTCATAACGGGACACAAACAGCGGTCTCCCGGATGAAAGTTCATGTTTCTTCGACCAAGCTGCAGAATTTGATGAGTTGGGAGTGAGGGGGTTGTGTCTTACACCTAACATAGCCAAACATGTCATATCTCATGTAAATACAACCTAGAACGTTTGATAAAGGGAGATTGTACCATGAAGGTACAATATCAACTAAGGCGGGTGCTGCATTATTGTATAGGGGCCCTGTGGCCAAATCTAGTTTTAAGATCTATATTATGCTCGTACATTGTGCTGATGGTATTCATAAATGTTTACATGCCCGAGCGGCCATGAAGTCAAAATCCGATCAGGAGTAGAGAAGAGGTTTCGGATGAAGCTTAGTACCTTCATCACACCACATCTCAAATACTGTCCGCAGCATAGCTAACGGCGGAGCGTCGTTGCGCTAAATAGAGTTGCATATTCTCACATTTAGTTTGCAAATTTTGAACCGACACATAAAACCTGGTTGTACTATACCTGCGTACGGAGACTGTTTTGGGGAATGAAATGAAGCTGCTACGTATAGTCTGCTGTGTACACTGTACTGCTGTGTGCACTTGTACATGATCAGTACTGGAAGGAGACAGGGTACATAAACAATGCACTGAGGAAGTTAAGTGGGGGTGAAACAGGGTCCAACAGCAAATCTTTGCCCTGGAGCCCCCCATGCTGGTTTAACCGGCCATGACCTGGTGAATGAATAAAATGACAGATAAAGGGTGAAGGAGAAATGTGAAGAATACTTTTCTACACGAATAAATACAAACAATGCCAGAGAAAAACATTTAATCAATAGTCAATTAGTAAAGTTAACAGCGTCACAATTTCCAGAAACCAGTTTTCTGTGTTGAAGAACTATTTGAGTATGGTATCCCTTAAAGTCTGATGCTTTACGATCTGAGGAAAGATTGTGAGGAACAATTAGGACGGAAAAGAGAGAAATCGTTTTTTTACTGTGTGATCACTATGACACACTATTTAATGGACCTATTGTACTGTCAAGGTAGACAGAGTGGGATATGAGCAGAATACACCATTTAGTCACATGATGGTCTTCAGATGTTTTACCATGGTGATTTGCTGATTTTTACAGTAATCAGGTGATTTTAATAGAAGATATGAGATTTTAGCACAGATTTCAAAATCTAAACTATAACAACATTCTGTGGTTGGTCCGTTGGCTTTCAGACTACAAGGAACTGCTCCAGAGTTTGATTGGAAGCAGACAGAGACCCTCATTTTCAAGCTGTCTCAGTCTGCTTGTTTAGTCCCTACAAGCGTTTGACAGCTTCCACACCAGTTTTTACAAATCAAAGTGAATGGGGAAAACTACTCACTGCAGGACTTCCCCTAAACAAAAAAGAAAGAAACTTTGTTCAGGTTTTATATTGTATACTTGATGTCAAGGTGCAGATTAGTAATGTTACTAATGTATCAACTTTAAAAAACATTGCCAGAATGCAGCCATCTCTGTCAAAGCAGCCTGCTCTTCCAGAAATGATGTTCCTGCACAAGAAAACTGCAGCATCTATTACATTTTTAATAAACCAATCCATGATACTTTTACTGAACCTAACCAAGTAGCTTGCTTGTGTTTTTGTTTCGTTTCAATTTAAATTGTTGAAACTGCGACCGTAATCCGGGAGAAAAAACAGTCTGTAGAAATTTTGCTAAAGGGCCACATGTAGAATAGAGGAGCTGAGGTTCAAACCCATCAACCCTAAGGGCGCTTTCAGTAGCCATAGTCCATTTGGTTAGCCCAAAATCAGAGTAAAATCAATGGTTTTGGTTAATTTTCTATGTAGTTTGGTTCGGTTTCACAGTGCATAAATTACAGTCGACTAAAGGCAACTTTATGAAGGAGAAAAAAAAGAGCTGGGCCAAAGTTTCTTCACTTTGACTCGGCACTGACTTACTGTGTGCACAAATCCTTTCGTAAACATCACTATAACTGTGGACTTTATTTAGCATTTTCTGCATGTTCTCTTCAGCCTAGATGTCAAGCAAACATTGGACTTGTCCCACTCGTGTAAACTTATCATTTACCTGTGTCCATTGTAATGTCATGAGCAGTCACTAGGGCAGGCTAGTGCAAGGTAATTAACAAAACAGGCACAAATCAAAGGTTCCCAGAAAAAGGTGTATTCTTCTTTTATAAAGGCAACTCAGGTAACTCTCTTTATCAAAATCAAAAAGTCCAAAGCTGTAGTGTTTTGCTCGGCGGCCATTTTGTGGTGTGGCTGCTGATCTACAAAGGGGATGTAGCACCCCTCCAATACCTGCCACACATCCCTCTCCCCGAGCCTGACGTCCTCGGCAGGGTGAATGAGGACCAGAAGGCCTCTCGGCGGGACAGGGAATCTAAGTTTCCATGCCGCCATCCTGGGTCTGTGAACAACAGAGAAGTTAAACGGCTGGAGGCTTAGGAACCACCTAGTTACCCTGCTGTTTGTTTGTTTTTTGCCATCCATTGTAAAGGGGAAGGATCTGTCACTAGAGTGAACCTCCTTCTAAGCAGGTAATATTTGAGTGTTTCAAGGGCCCATTTTATGGCTAAGCCCTTTCTCTACTGTTGCATAATTCTTCTCTCTAGGCAGCAGTTTCCGACTCAAATAAAGGACTGGGTGTTCCTCACCTGAATTGATCTGGGCTAGCACCGCACTGAAAACCCACCTCTGAGGCATCTGCCTGGACCATAAACTCTCTGCTGAAGTCAGGGGCAGTAAGGACCGGTTTTGAACACAAGGCCCTCTTCAGGTTGCCAAATGCTTCTTCTGCTGCCGGGGTCCATGTCACTGTTTCCAGTCCTGGATAGCGCGGAGTTTGATAAGCCCACGCCCGATGGTATACCCCAAGTAGTTTGTCTCATTTAAAGCCAACTTGCATTTCTTGGGGTTCGCTGTCAAGCCTGCTTGTCAGAGGGACTCCAGGACCTTCTGCACATGAGGAAAGTGACTTTCCCAGTCTGGGCTCTGAATCACAACATCATTGTTGATGGGGTTTCAGTACCTGATCCATCAAGTGTTGGAATGTGGCGGGAGCTCCAAACAGACCAAAGGGCATCATCCGGTACTGCCAAAGCCCTCCAGGAGTGGCAAAGGCAGTCTTCTCCTTTGACCCTGCAGACAAGGAAACTTGCCAATACCCCTTCGTGAGATCAAGAGTGGTTATGAATCGAGCATTGCCCAGGCTTCCAATAAGCTCATCGACACAAGGCATGGAATATGCATATTTTTCCCGGCTGGGAGCGTATTTCATGCTCCACTAGCTGGGTGCAGCCTGGGAGGAATGAAAAGACATCCGGATTACCCTCCACTAACTCCTTTGCTTGCTGCAGTTGGTGAGGGGAGAGGTCTGGACCAAACTGTACTGCGTCTGTACAGCAAGTGAACAATGTCCAAGCACGTGAACACTATGGAGAGAGCTTTCTACGACCTTTTCAATGCTGATCAAGAGAAGGAGATAGAGCTGACCAAGGCGAAGCTCAATGAGGCTCTGCTGGAGAACAAACAAAAGCGTCCAAGCAGAGATATGGGTTCGTAAAACTGAGTAGTAGGAAAAAAGTCAAATTAAAATGTTCTCGGTTTCACAGGGTACCAGGTCTTCTTTCTTGCAATCCTTCACAGTCTGTTTCTGAACTTTAATTTGTGCCGTTCTCCAGTCCAAGTTTGTTCTCGAAGCTCCTTCCAGCCATGTGCTCTAGTGGTGAGGCATTCTGGGAACTGTAGTGTTTCACTCGGTGGCCATTTTGTGGTGTGGCTGCTGATCCACAAAGGGGATGTAGCACCCCTCCAATACCTAGCCCCTTGTGATGCCACACCATCCCTGCAGATGGCCCAGAATCCCCTGCGTTATAGTTCCCTTCCTGAAATTGGGTCGAATCATGTTCTCCCTGCAATCGAAGGGTTATCTTGGAATTCTTTTTTGTTCCCCAACAAGGAAAAACACAACATGAAAGAGTTTGTGTGTATGAGAGAGGCAGAGGAAGAGAGACGATTAGCCCAAATCCCAGTCACTGTATTTTAGGTTCAATGCTCTTCTTCCTCCACTATCATACTAGTGTAATCTAACAACTGAAAAGTTCCTTCTCTGTCCCACAGTCTTTTCTTTTTTTTTCTTTCTGCCTCCCTCTCATTCACACACACACACGCTCAAACATACGCTCACTCTTGGGGCCAATTAGTCAAGTTGAAACGTCTTCATTTTTCATTTGAGTGTTCAATGATCAGTATAATTGGAATTAATAAGCCAATTTCATTTGGCAGAGATGGGAGTTTTTGGCACTTGTTTTGAGCACCCTCACAGTTGGTTGCGGGGGAGGAAACCACACAACAACGGTCTCATTAACTGGGTCAATTACAGTCGAAACACATCACCTTATTAATCTTCCGCTGCCTGGCATGTTAAGGATGCTTTGGTATGCTTATCAGGCTGTTTATGATGTATAGGATTCACCACTGCTTCCCAGACCATATGCTCACTGTACTAGCATAACGAGTTGAGCTGAGAACAGTTTGTGCCTTAAATCTTGATTCTGATTGTGTTTATTAGCTAATAAAGAAAATTTAAGCTGCATCAGCTGATATAATATTTTTTTGTTTAATTAACAATTGAGTAACTAAATGTTAGGTAAAAGGGGTTTAGTGTTGTGATAAACCCACAGACAATCATCTCTCAGCTTTAAGAGCAAGCAGCTGTTTTTCTATAATATCATAATTAATATAATGTCTTCACTGCACACTACCTGCCCAGCACCAAACAATAAACAGACAGTTAGAGACAAACAGAGCTAAAAGAGAGTCAATACTGGACTTGCATTTGGTAGGTGGATAGAAAAACCACTAAAATGAATGCTAAAGTTGTTGCTGTGTAATTAGGCGATGGTTTGCACTCATACAAAATGAACTTAATGTCAATGTCACTGAGAAGTGAAAAAAATTAACTGATGCATCCTTAAACTCCCAGTTGTCCAAAAATGTGTTGGCTCCTACTTGGAAACTCAGACTTTTAGATGCACTTAAAGGTACCCTGTAAAGTGCCAGACAGCTGTGACATTATACACATGCTTGCCGACAGTTTTGCGCTATTCCACTGAAAGACTGGAGGAAGCGGCAAAGTGCCAGCAAAAGGCAGAAAAGAAGACAAGCTAGCAAACACGGATGTAAACAAAGCAGATTTCGAAAAATGGCAAAATATGCAAGCATCGGCTTCACAAATATTTTATGAGTACGGGAATGCATCTGACACGTTTGTGTTAGAACAGAAGAAAGATAGATCCCACTAATCCAACTTGTCTGTGATTGCAACATGCTACAAGGCCATGGAGTTCCACACTTAGCTCATGTGATGACACAGCTACTTACAGTTTGTTACATGTACTGTTCTCAGAGGTTAGAATTGAACTTCTATGCTCCAATCATTCCTAAAAGGGAAGCAGGACTAAGATGCTTTAGCTACACTAGTGTGAGAGTGTGCTAAAATGCTAACGTAATGACATTGCTAACATGCTGATGTTTAGCAGGTACTTGTTTATGTTGTAATTGATTTTATGCATTGTATTTAATGTTATATATGTGCATGCTGGAAATATGGGCACTGATTTGAATGTTTTTTAACTTTATTTTTTATCATTGTTATCATTTGGTTGGTAGATTTGGGCGCAAAGAACACTGGGTGATTTTTCTGGGGCATTGAGTTTGGCTAACGGCTAATTGAACTACAACTACACACTGCTAAGCAGCTAGACAGCTTGGCGAGATTACTTTATGTTTTGCCACGATTGTGTAAAGTTTAATATAAGAAGACTTAGAGCCCCTTTGCTTCTATAATGTTAGATCGCTGCTTGTTCTTGAGTATGAATGAAGTCTGTTTGACGAAGATCTACAGCAGTGGTTCTCAACTGGTCTGGCTGCGGGACCCACCATCACCCCTTAATGACAAGCCGCGACCCAAATTTTCAACTTCTCAAATGTATT